>NC_143387.1:45035827-45335827 GCF_980474605.1 Leiobunum rupestre
TACAGGCGCTGGTAGGCCAAAAATAGACCAATGGAAATTTAGAAGCGAATCTTCCAAATGCTTTTTCGGGCGATGGGATAAAGATGCGCTTCTTTGGTCTATTTGTGGCCTACCAGCGCCTGTAGAAGTGTTTCATCCGCAGCACTCTAGTGTACTAGGAGAAGTACCGAGGCTGAACCACGGCTGAGGCTTCCACCCTGTATCTTAGATACGTATGATGAGCAACCCCCCGGGGGAGTGATGGTTACGTCCATAATTCCAAACGCTCTCACCTAGATTTTTTTATCCGAGACGTAACAACGTTGGTGTTTTTAGATAATATTATTATAAGAATTAACGTAGTTAAAATTAATAGGTTTTCATTATTTAAATAAAGCGATAAACTGAAAATTATCAGTAGAATCCGGTACTCAGTTATTTCCCCCGAGCTTTCGTCAATAAGAAATCGGTAGTATGAAGTTTCTCCTCGCTTACACGAGTCATTTAGCATTTCTTTGGGAAATGGATCAAACCCGGGTTTTTCTAGGTCGAGCGTGGAAATGTTAGAGTCGGGTGAAATTCTGACTCCGAAACCAATCAATAGTGCAAACTTCTCTCCATTTCCTTCGAAGCCTTTCCTTATCTCTGTCTGAATTCTCCTTCATTCTTCATCCGTTGCTAAATTAAAGCTAAACTCACGTATCTATAGACATTTAATGTTACGTTTTCTAGCTAGTGTAATAACATTTGGTTTTGTTTTTTGGTCAAAATTTCTCATAATCGTGGTTCAAGTAGCTGTTGCCGAGTGGTTAGCATTCTTTCCTCGTAGCATGAGGTCTCCAGCCCAGCTTGTGGGTTTGGGTGAGATTCTCAGTGCCATTCTTTTCGCGTTGAGGGGTTTTCGTCCTAGAACTTCGGTTTGCCCTTTCCATTAAATTTGCGGAGGTTTGAGTAAGTGAAGGGCTGTTAATAGTTAGCTGTGGCAGGGCACACTCAAGGGGTGCTCACGCTTGATTTGAAATGGTAAATTTTTTTGCCTTTATGTTTCAAGGGTCTGTCACCAACGTCATGATTTTAAGAAGTTATTTTATGTCCTCGGACTATATTTGCTCTGACTTTTGCCGTACCCAAGCAATTTATTTTTGATATATTTTTTAGCATTCTTTATTACGCCTGAGGCGCTAATCGCATGTTTTAGTGACGCCGTCATCATACCCTGTCACTTTCATCTCGTCTCTTATTTGAAGGCTTTAAAAAGATCTGCGCGAGCACACCTATATTAGCGTCTCTACATGTATAGCAACCTTGGGGCACACTAACACGCGCTTTCAATTTGTCTCGCTGTTGCAATTCGGGATATTTAAAAACCTATTATTATTATTATATTTAAATTTTTTGTGAATTGTTGTAAGATACGATTTTTTTTATTATCAGCTAGGCTAATACCCAAGGCACCACCTTCGGCCCAAGACATCGAGCGATTTTAATGCATAATTCAGGTGGCCGGGTTACAATGCGTAATAGGGTGGTGGGGTAGTACCGAGATTTCACCCAGTGCCACAAAATGGAATCGAACCCGGCTACTCTTGTTGCGAGGCGAAAGTGCAAACCACCCCACCACTTTACTTTCTCTAACGCTTAATAATAAAAATCATCAAGCGATTTTAATGACATTATATGCCGGGTTATATTGCGTATTATGGTGGTAGCAAGCCCGTCATGTCACGCGAGCCAACAGCTCTTTACACTTACTATTACAGTTAGGCTGGTGCGCTATAATGATTGTGTATATTTGGGAGATACGTGTTTTTGCTCTTAGGGCTGGTCATCTTCTTGATATTCCGTCTTTTGTTTTCAACCGTTTCTCGCGAAAAAGATCCGTTTTTATCCCCGAAACCGTTGCTTTTTTTTGTCTAGGAAAGATCTATTATTTGGCCTCCGAAAACGGCGAAGGATGTTACCAGATGTCATCCGTAGTTACCTTTCCTCGATTTTGAGCATTCTGCTCGTGTCTCTCCATATTATGGCAAAAGCCAGTAAAGTTGCGATGCAATGTTTTATAGGTTGTTTACTTTTTTAGCTTTAGTAGTTTCATTTTTATTTTGAGCGAGTTTGACGTTAAAAATGATTCTATGGTAAATTTAGGATGATTATAGTTATATTGGAAACATTTGCGTGTACAAAGAAGGAAAATATATTGAATAATGGCTATTGTTCACTTAGCCATCATTATCTAATGTTAGTATCTAAAAATAAAAATATTTGAATTTGTTAGGTTGAATAACCCTATATTAAAATTTAATTGAAAATAATGACTCCAAAACGGGTCCATTAAGTTAGCGCCCCCAAGAAACCGATTTTAAAATTACTTTCTGCACCTTATTGCACCCTTCATGCATCATAGTGCACCACTGAAATTTTTTGTTGCACAAGTTAACAACAGCACCCCATGTTTGATATCGATAATAATAACATGTCTTAGCGATTGCACCAACGGTGCACTATCGTGCACCACAAAAATATTTTATTGCACCGTCATAAAAAGGCGGGAAATTTATAAAAAGAAAAATTGGCCAAATATCTAATATTCGATATTGCTAAAAACATGCCTAATGGACTGCACCAATGGTGCACTATCATGCACCACCGAAATCAGTCATTGCACCGTCTTAAAAGGCGGAAAATTTAAAAAACATTAGGCTGTATAGGAAAAAATGCCTTATCGATTGCACCAACGGTGCAATGAAAGATCTCTGTGGTGCACGATAGTGCATCGAAGGTGCAAGCTATTAGGCACGTTATTTTATCGATATCGAATTAGGGGGTGCTGTCGTTAACTTAGCACCACCGTTGCCGTATTGAATAATTAAAGTTATTTACAAAGTTGAGTAATATATCGTAAAAGAGTGCGGTGCAATGAAAGGTCTCTGTGGTGCACCATAGTTCATCGAAGGTGCAAGCTATTAGGCACGTTATTTTATCGATATCGAATCAGGGGAGCTATAATTTTATCATTGCACCAAACTCCTAGCTTCAAGAAAATTTATAATGTGGTAGAAACATAATTGATGGGGGATCGAAGTTAACGACAGCGTTCACATATTTATAATTGCTAGATGAGAAATAGACCAAAGCGCCTGTAGTATAAAAACCGCTTTGCAGCGCTGTCCAGGGTGAAGCTACCCACCAGGAACATCTGCGTTTTAAAAACGCAACAAAACTGATCTAAAAATAAGTGCGGTTCTTTATACCTAAATTTTTAGTTTTAAAAGCCCTTTTCAAGTGCCATATTACAGACTTTGAATTTATTTAGTCAACAGCTAAATCGAAAGATCTTAATACGAAATCGTTGTTAAAAGCGTATAATACATAAACGGTCGACGCTCGAGAGAAGCGATTCCCTCGAGAGCCAAGAGCTCTAATGCCCTATTATTGCGCCAAAGTTATCGCTTGTAAATAGCCACCAATCAAATTTTAAATGGCTTTGTACTTCTAGAGACATCTATCGCTATAAATCGGCACTTATTTCTCCTTACTCGAAAACGACCAGGGCTACTCCGCGCGTCGTTACGCGGACTATCTTAGAGTGACCAATTTTGGGCGAGTTTTTACCCTGCTTTTTAAATTAAAATGGATGTTCTTATACTCGAAGGAGGCTACGAACTCTGACGGCGGAAAAAGCCTGGCCTGGATCGCGAACTATAGCCCCCCCCCTGCTTCGTCCCCCATGCTACATGTCAAGTTGAGAGGAAATATTTTTGTTCAATTTCCAATAGTCGTTCGCTTTTTACGCGCGATAAAAGGGGGGAGAGAAACGGGCCAACCACCGAAAATGGTTTTTCGAGGTTTTTCGTTTACGCTATAAAAGAATGTGAAATTTTCTCTTATTCAGCCCCCTCCGCTTTCTCCTTTATGGAATATTTGGTCTGGCATCGAGCGATTTTGCTTCTCAAAATTTGAAATAGCGTTTGGTAATGTATAGAGACATTTTGAATAAAAGAACGGGTTATTTGGATTTTTTAGGATTTTTTATATATATATATATCTTTATTTTTTTCTCTCCTCCACCCCACCTTCTCTTATTTTGGCGTCTTGTTCCTTTACCGTCGGACTTTACTGCCACTTTTATCGAAACGACGAAGGTTTTTTTAGTCAGGCCTCTCTCCCCTCTCACCCATTCTTACAAGGTTTTATATTGGCTGTCTTTCTTATCGAGAATTTTTAGGGATACATAGCGTGTCTAAAAGGGTAGTAACTTTATTTCGAGTGGTTTTGACTCGCTTTTCTTTAAACAAAACGTTTCTTATATATATATATACATATACCTTTCTCTCGTAAGCTGGTTAGCACGGGTAGCCTTTACCCTCTTTTTCCATTTTTATCTGTTCTTTGACTGCACAATGGAAAATGACAAAAAATACATATCTCGGAAAACTGAAGGTATATGAAATATTTCATAGCGAAGCGACCGAATTTTAAATATGGTGTAAGGATCCGATTTGAATGAACAACGTTATTTGAAGTATTTGTTTTTAAAGGATTTAACGTTCGATGTAAAACTGCTACTAAAATAATTTATTCCAAATATTATTGGAAGAGCGAATGAAATAAATTTTGTCATCTTTTCATACAGATGACTTTGTAATTTTCGACATAATTTCTGAACAAGGTGTAGATAAGACGTTTTCAATATGGTATCAATCTGTGATATCTCCGGCGAAGTTTTGGTATAAAAGTTTTTAAAGCGTCCAATATTAGTTGTTTAAATGTCTTATATCGACGTTTTACTTACAGCCAAATAGCAGCCTCAGTTTTGTTTCCTTGCAAAAAACGAAATTTCATCTGCAGTTATATTGCGTCTGAAAGCATCTGAAACAAAATTATGAACAGTGTACCTAAATCATGAATAACTCACTTCACGCTTAAAAACTTTGAAGTATTTCGTAATGTTATGTACGGACTACTACAGTTTAGTGCGAGGAAGATACCTGTTTATTAAAATTAGATATTGACGTTTAAATTATATTTTCCGAGATAATCTCCAAAAATGTAGATGGCTCTAGCAATTTAAAAAAATAATTAAGGGGAACTTTTCATTCTATAATTTTGGAATTCATATTTAAAGCGGACGCGTTTGCAGATAGTTATTTAAAGAAAAACTTAAATTTTGTTTTAAACTGAGTTTAAATTACTTTTCTATCAATTTAGACAAAATAACCACAAGTATTTTTTCAATTCTAAGAAATGGTGAGGTTAAAGGTGAGTGGGAAAAAGATTATCTTAACTACAACCCTTTTCTGAAAGAAAACAAACAAAGCAACGTAATGTAAGGAGATACTATAAGAGTGATGGCTCAAAATTAAACGCTGTGGTCTGGTGATATGAATCTTACGTACCAGTATTGATCCCATATTGCAGGAGGAATGTGCGGAGTTTTGTACATAGCTTGTACCTTTATCTAAAAGTGAATATGACAAAAAAAAGTTGACTATTTTGGTCGTTCGAATGGAAGAGTTCGATGGAAATATGATTTCTTAGGAGTTAATATTCCACTCTTTCATTCTCGTTGTTTATCATTCCTCACCGTAAAACAGTCCAACTAATGGTCTTAGACCCGTTAATAATATCCGCCCTGGACACCTCAACGAAATATTTTTCATCAAAAACCTCAAATCGATTGAATATTGTAGGATATGGTTCTTACGAATGTGTAAATATATTTTACTACCAGACCTCCCCTCACCTAGGTAAGTCCTCCAACTTTTCCCCTTATTTTCGAGGAAAGTTGATCAAGCTACTGCATTCGTAGTTTGTTCAACTACACTGCCGTGCAAAGCACAAAAGCATTAACGACCAAAACCATAATATGGAAAAACCCGCGAAATTCAAACTTTCTTTGCCTTAAGATACCCCAACTTACTTCTTTCAAGTTTATATAGTAGACTTGGATTTTTCAACTCATATTATATTCTGGTACTAAACAATTTACAGGCCAAACGATATTTCAGAAATATCATTAAAAAATACTTTTTTATCACGTATATGTTGGACTATTTATGTCTTAAAACGCGAAAAAAAATGCGTCTTGATTTGACTTTTAAAGAAAATAAACACATTAATGCGTTTTTTGTTTGAAAATAATGCAAAAACCTAAAATAATGAGTTTTGCAACAAGTCATTTCTCTAAAAACAAACATTTTAAATTCTAAAATTAGTTCAAAATGGAATTTAACGTATAAAATAAGGTGAAATTAAACCAAAATCTGTAAATAAAAAATTTGGTCGTTAATGCTTTTGTGCTTTGCACGGCAGTACAGCTCGCTTGCCTTCATAAAGTCACGTTTGATCGAGCTTCCATTACTAATATCGCCAAAGCAATAATGACGCAACCAACGCAGTTTCGAAAATAAAATGGCTGCGCCATTCGATGACGTGTCAAACCAAGAATGTATTATGACCATGACGCCCACGAGTCCTCTCAACAATAGTCATTCTCCTTAAGCATAATGAATAATCCACGCTTTATCGAAGTTTTTCAGTAAATATCAAGGGTGTATTTATTTTCTTGACAGACCAGTAGTTAAGTTTTTACCAAAAGAAGATTAAGTAATAGCCTCTTAAATGGAGTATGATTTTCCATATCTATGGTGGCCCTACTTAAATTAAAACCAGTAGTAGCGTGGTTTACCAAACGATTTTTCGTTTTATACTACTAAAAGATTAAAAAGGTTACTTCACATTGTGACACAATACAGGTAAGAATTAATATTTTAAATAAAAATATTTTTAATAGAAATCATTTTAAATTACAGATTGCACTAAAATTCTTCTTCAATGGCTGACTAGTATCCTGCTATAAACCGAAAGATTTAATTTGAACTAAATAGTTTGTAATACGTCATTTGCATCCTATCATTTTTAGCATACTGATCATCGTTCATCAGTTCTCGAGATAATATAACAAGTCGTAAAAAATATGGAGTCCAAGTTCAGTGTTGGAATTGTGCCATAATTTTATTTGAAAATAAGATTATTCTTTACGAAACTAAAATATGGCACTAGAAATCTGCGAAACTGTCTACAAAAAGGTTTACCATTTGATTGATGACCAATTTTAATTTCAGAATCAAAATCAGTGAACACATTTCAAATGTAGGCCTAGTAGAACTTTTTTTTAACAACAAAAGTTACATTTTCCAACTTAAAACTTTAATATAACAAAATGAAACCTCTAAAGGCTTCATTCAATATAAATAAAATAGTAGAACCTAAAACATTGAAGGCGCAATTTTCTTTAAAATCAGAAACTTGTAATTAATGACTAAAATAAATCATGAGTATAACTGATTATAACTTTAGAATCCTCAATGTTTTTAATAATAGTTTCCAGTGTTATTTCTCATTACCTATTATTACCGAGGAAGCAGATTTAGCCCGACAAGAAGCAAGAATCATAAATTCGCAAAATTATTTACATTCATATATAATAAAATGATACTAAATAATAATAATATTATAAAATATTAAAATTTAGTATAAAAACGTTAGCTTGAGGTTGTATCATTTTCCGGCGCACATCGGACATCGGTGATAATATTCCTAGAAGCAAAGCGTCTATATAGGAGTATTACTTCACTGACCAGCAGTGTTGCCAGATGTAAAAAAGGAAAGAATGGCATACTAACTCAATTTTTTTTAATTCTTTGCAAAATTATTTCACTAACATCAAGTAGACTATAGTTTCGATAATTTTAAAAATTCAAAGTTCATTTTAAAGATCAAACCACCTAAAATTGCCGTTGTTGACTTCAAGATTTAATAAGCCTTTCTATAAAGTCATTACGCTTGCCGAACTTGTTTTAATCATAGATATAAGAAATGTATATAAAGGTCTAGATAAATTTCGGGGCGTCTAAGCCTAACATAAAATACGGAGTTGACACCTAGCAGACACCGAGGAAGGCACGTGACCAAGAGCGCGAGCCCTCTTAGCATTTTAGTACTAAGTGCTTGACCTTTCCGCAGGCCGTAGTCTTTAGACACCATCTGTTGGTGACCTTTAGTATCATTTTTAAGCAGGAGACAATGGCTCTCGCGACGATAGCACGAGCTTTCTTACCGATAGATAGCGCTTTATAAGGATAGCCTGCAGAAATTACGCGTTTCTGCTAGCTGTCACCTCCGTATTCACTCCCGTTGAAATATTTTATCTAGACCTTTATATACGTTTCTTATATCTATGGTTTTAATGTATCGCTTTCGTCACGAGATACGTAGGAGTTCAGTTCAGTTTTGATGGTTAGATCTTTATAAAATGGGCGACTTATCGAATTTTAATTCGTGTCTTGTTCAACTTGTTAAAATGTTCCACGCGCTCTTTGATATTTTAGCGTAAAAGGCTCGCGCATTTTTTTTATTTCAGGGAGCACGCGCGAAATCGCTCGAGCCCATTTACGCTAAAATATCAAGACGCGCGTGGAACTTTTTAACAAGTAGAATAAGACATAAATTGCAGTTTATGCTAGCGTCTATTGGCTATGATAGTTGAACGTCACTTCTACGTCACGAGTGACGCGCTCGATACATCTAAACAAGAAGGTCAATGTTACTTTATAGAAAGGCCTATTTGGACAAAGGTGACTAGTAACCTTTGTGGGCTGAAAATTATGGACAATATGGTAAGCCCTATCAAAATTATATAAAATAATATTATAATATATAAAATGATGGCCAAAAAGGCGTACCATATGGCACCTAGGAGCAACAAACACAACACCCCACACAAGGAGAACACAACCCGTCAAAAGTCGTGGATTTTCTTGTGTACGTTTTTCATTGGTTAGACGCTTTAGGGCCTGCTGCCGTCGGAAGGGGAAAATTCGGAAATTGTCTTCTCCCCCGCCCGTAAAACGTTCATCGTAAAGGCTCGTGACGCTCGTCCAATGAAATTCGTACACAACCCTTCGTTAGCGTGTTTAAAGGCTAGCTGCGTTCTCCTTGTGTTTTTTGCTCCTAGATGGCACACTGGTGAAATTATGGTACGTTCGAAATTCCTAGCATAATTATGGTACATATGGCAACGCTGCTGACCATTTACTTTACACTCTTTGTTTCACATTTCATTTCGTACTCCGCTAATATGTATTTATAATGATAGAGCCGAAACTAGAGCGCAACTTGTACGAAACTGAACGAAAAAAATATTGTATTAAACCTAATGGCACTTGTAAGATAGTTAACAATTAAAAATATGAGGCTCAACACACCTAACGATTCTCCTTCACTAATGGCGCCCTCTTCACCATACCATTCAACGCTTCCATTTGCTTATAATGTAAATTTAACGTTTTGACACCTACAAAGCTACAAGAAACTAATAACTTCCGAATTTCATAAGCCTACTTCATTTCTTCGAAGTTCGCCTTTCAAAACGTGAAAAGTGGCGTTGAAACGTCAACTGATAACTGTTGTTTTTGCTATCCGTTCTCAGTCTGCTCCCGCGGTCTTAGTTCATATAGATTTTGCTTGGTATCCTGAATAAGACGTTTGGTTTCGAATAATTACCAACATAGTTACCTCCGAAAATCTCTAGAGTCTTGTTCGTACGTCCATTAATACGACGTAGCAAATTCGTCTAGCTAATGATGCGCTTTATAAATGGAGGCCGTTCTCTTTCGTAATTCCTGTTTCGACCTCTAAAACGCGGTGCTATAAAGATCTACGGTCGCTCCCGTTTAAAAGGTTAGTAACAAATATTCAACGAAACGCGCGTTTCAGTGAGCTAAGCGATACGAGGATTGCTAAAATCCCCATATCCCCAAAGCGCTATATATATACTGAACATTTCTCGATACCAATGAATAAAACAAAATATTCCCAAAGCTTCGATGTACGCTGGCCGGCAAATGAAAGATCAGTATATATATATATTTATATATATAGTCACACAATCGCCTTTGATCCTTCCGCTTTCGAGGTGTGATTCCCTGAAAGAGATTTCTATTTGAGGGGTTTCGTTTACCCGATGAGCTTCGCGAATTGGAAGTGATCGCGCTTATCCATTCCTCATTCGCGTTTCGATCGCCGATAAAGCGACATTTCCTTCTCTCTCGATTAAAGGGCAAGAATCATTTCAAAGATTTTGGGGGTCGGACGCGCTCGTTTTAAAATTGGCGCCTAAAAGCTCACCGTGAAATCATAGCTCGTTTTTGTACACCAATGTTTTTTATTTCTTTACTAGGCACCGTGCACCAGTGAGGAAATGTGTGAAAAATTCAAATGCGTCGCTTTCTCTGCCAGCATTGGTCGCATTTTTATTCTTTCTCTGGCCGCCTCTGTCCTAGCGAGATTGCCTTTTCCCCTTATAACGCATCAAGGGCCATTTTTTTCCGGGTGTGAGAAGAAGAAAAAAAACCCTTCGATTTTCCACTTCTCTAGGTTTTGATATGCAAATTTTCGGCCCTAGCTCTCTCTCTCTCATCTGCAGTGTTTCCCATCGGCTTTTCTCCTTGGTTTATTCAGCAGGCTGCCAGTACACGCTCTCTTTTGAAACATCCTCCGCTTCTTCCGATAAACTGAAGCCATACTTGCTATAGCCATACATAATGGCGTTTTATGGCTTTCTTCCACTCCCAACTAAAAGTTTTTGTTCTAGTTGATCTATTATTTTCGAAGGTATTTACTGGCTAATCGATCTACGTGCCAAACAAAAAGCAACGCGGGTTCGAATGATAGAAAAGAGAAAAGTGATTCTAAATGATGTAACTCAATGATTTGGAAAAATCCACTTCGAAAGTTGTGTATATTTCATTTAGTTGTTACCCGGGTATTTCTACTAACACCATTATTTCAAATTTAATAAATACATTTTTAATTATCAGCTGTATAATAATAATATTATAAATATTATTATTACATTACATTAAGTCATTTTCGTACCTCTCGCTTCCTTAAATTTTATTTTCAACAAGAAAGCAATTTTTTATATTTAAAATGATGATGATTATTAAATTTAATGAGAAGTGGTTCTCTCAATAATTGGCAGCTCTATTGGATGAGATGGACGGCGTTGTTATATCCCGGTATTAGATTCTGTATTTGCGCGTTGTACGCTGAGAAGTTAGCGATAGTGATGATTATGACACTATTGAAGCTCTGTGGAAGCCAATGGTCGAACTTATAGGCCGCAATATTCATTCGTAATAATCTGGAGAGGTGAAATTAATTATTCCACTTTGATTTAAGAGAACGGCACTATTAATTAGATTCGAGTCAATGTGGATGAGACGCCTCTTGCCATATCGCGGGCGACCTAAGACGGCCAAGTACCGCCAAAAATACCGAAGCCTATTTATCATTGAATTTTCTCAAAATTTGCGGGAGTTGAGCTAGGGAGATAACTTGTTGGAAGCTACTATTGGTCTCTTTGAAGGAGTTTATCAATTACATTAGGTTTCTTATCTAATGGCTGTAGGATACGATTGCTTACTAATCTATTGTTGTAATATATAATAAATCTGAGGCGAAATTAGTAGAATTATTATATAATAATGGGGCATGATATAATGGAAAGACCAGTAATTACGCTATTAAACGTATCATAGTCTTATTTCCATCAGGCTACCTTCATCTAAAACTATATAACGTCCATTTTCTGATCTTCTACTTAATTCGTTTTAATTAAATAAAATTACAAAAAATCTATAATATGGTTGAGGTTTGGTTAAGTATGATTTAATAGCAATCATTTAAAGAAAACTATTCAAGAGTTTCAACTCCATTGTATACAACTGAGAAAAGCTGTTTATTGCGTAAATGAAATAAGCGATTTTGACAATTTATAAAACAAAGTAATTGTAGGGCTCAAGGTGTTACGATATAGCTTTAGCTTTGAGGTGTTAAGCTTAGCCTTTCCACTGAAAAATAGTACATTTTAAGAGGATATTAGCAATATTCTAACTGGCTTTTAATAAGATTAAACAAATTTGGTGTGTTGCTATAAATAACACTTTAAAGCAAAATCGATTTATTTGAAACTAGGTACATAAATTAATTTGCATAGTTAACCACTTCGAAATATTAGAGTAAAGAATAGTGTTGTAAGTCGGAAAATAATAAAAAAAAGTTTTTTAATTCCATGATTAGTCTAATATATTGTTTTCAAATTTAAATAAAGCGGCAGTTTTGCCTAATTTTTACTAGTTTAAACTGATTAACAATGTAACACTACTAATGTTTTGTAGTATGTTTACTGATATTAGACATTTTATATCGATAAAAAGTTAAACACATTAAAAACCCTTAAAATGTAATTTATGTTCCAATTTTTATTTTTCCAATTTGCGGAAAAGTTTCCGGAAATTTTTCCGCATTTTATTTTTCCGAAAAATTAACAACACTAGTAAAGAATGTTGTAGTTATTTGATTTTTTCTTCGCGAGTTAATGCGGGCATTTAAATCAAAGAAACGGAGCTCAGGATGCTCTCTTCGCGATAGCAAATCCAATAATTTTTCTGAATTTTTTTGTAATTCTTTTTTTTTCTTCAAAAATTCTCGGGTCTCTGTTTATTAGCGCAATAAAAGCTGGCTATTCAATTTCGCGCTTCTTTTTTTGTCGACTTGGAAACCACAGAATTCGCGTTCTTTTATTCTTTCTAATTCACCAAAGAAAGCCAAAAGGGTAAAAATTCAAATTTATCCTCGGCGTTTCGCAGCGGCTGAATAAGGCTGGCGCGCATTCGGAAGGAAGAAGGCGCCCGGACAGGAACGAGGAATCCCCATTGTAGGGACATTAAGGCGCCCCCGAAAGCAGTTTTTATGAAAAGAGGCCCCTAATTAGTTTGACTCTACACAAAAGATCCTCGGCGAACTCTAATCGACAAACCAGGTCTTCTCGAGTCGGGTCTTTCAAAAACCCCTAGCGGTGACAAAGTCTACTACAATGAAGCCCACTTTTTCATCTTTTTCCCTTAATAACTTTACAGTCAAAGGACCAGTTCGAGACTCAGAAATGCGCGAAAGCCAAACTCGACGCTCGCCCCGGGACTGTAAGCGGACTTTATCATTTCACCCTCGCTTTGCTTTCGACGAGGCTCATATATTCGTAGTATGTCGCGGTCCGCGTTTCATTTAGATTTAATGATTCCGTCCGCTACGAATTACCACTCCTGATATTAGCGTAGTCGCTTCGAAAGTGAAGTATGGAGCTCGTCTATTTTATCGACTAACCGAGAAATGAACGTTATAGGGCGGTCATTTGTGTAGAGTTACAAATGTCTTTAAAATCTTGTTTTCTTAAGAATTTAATATAAAATAGAGAAACTAAAGCTCTAAGTTGTTTTTAACGCGTCCGGCCACGGAAAAACTATCACTATGGCTTTCATATTCAAAAGTGAATTTTTCAGAATTTGTATTAAAAAACCTAGGTCAGGGAAATTTTTATCTTCTGTGATCAATTTCACCTGCTCTTCGTTCAACCGGAGTTGGGTCCTTTTTTGCAGTCTTAATTTTAATCCATTTAACGTAAGAAAATGTACACCTTAATCTGTACCCGCGCAGTTACCAAGTGTCGCTTTGCGAATCATATTATTTTAAATATTTTTGCTACTAGTTCATGTCAGACCATTACGACTTGTTGTTACTTATGGACACATTCTTCAATGACCTTTGCCTTTTCACGAAGATCGTTATTACCACTTCCTGAAATTACGGCCAGTGCAGAGTCGCTTGATATTTTATCTCATTACCCGAAAGATTCTTTTAGGGCGCGTAATTGAATAACGTATAGGTTTAATAAAGTAACCCTGTTGGAAATGGTCATTTAAACAACTGAGAACAATAAACTGACATGTTAGACATTATACGTTCACTTAAAAAAGAAGAAAGAATATACAGTCCCATTTTAACATATAAAAACTTTTATGTAAATTAGATGGCCTTCTCGGAAATCAGACATCGGCCAGACACAGCCATTATCCTCATTCTTATACTCCATATAATTGCTTGTTCTAGAGGAATTTAACTGAAGAAATCGTCCATATGAAGATAAATTATTTCATTCTGAATGGCACGTTTATCAAATTTAGAACGTAAAAAATGTAAAAATTGTTTGAAAAAAAAATACGCAATTGTACGAAAATAAGCTTTATACATAAAATTATAAATTTAATTTTGATACAAACACTTTGGTAGCATACTTAAAGGGTAATGAAATAACTTGATGGAGTAGCTAAACCCTAAACAAATTAGAAGATATTTAAAAACTCTCAAATAACTCGTACCAATAGGTCTTCGAGCAAACAAAAAGACGCGAATCTCGGCCCAAATAGATCTTCGAGTAAAAAACTACATAAAAACTAAATAAAATAGCCAGAAATTCCAACGGTAGACCGGTTTCGTTCTATTTGGAACTCATCAGTACCGTGCGGGAAATCTGGCTGGCGACTGTTATATCAAAAAGAGAAACTAAGCCTAAACAATGAAAATTTCAAAACGCGTTGCATAGCAACGGAAAGCCGAAAAGGGGGGAAGTGGTGGAGAATAGTATATACGAAAATTTAAGTTAGAAGAAACCCCCTATGGTCTGTGCAAAGGATGAAAAAATACGCGAATAAGAAGATTAGTCCATAATTAAAAGGGATGAAATAGCTAAACCCTAAACACAGTCCATAGGTGGTTTCTTCTAACTTAATGAAATAACTTGACAAAGCTGACCTAAACGACATTATTTTGTTGAAAGTCATTCAAATATTTTCCTCACGTAGTTTTAACCACTTATGAGGAAACATACCGTGACACATTGACTATACCCGTAAGCTAATATTTCATTATGGGGGGTTCAGTTTCGTAGCAGTGGTTTCTCATTTCGAAATGGAATTGGCGTTACTCGCGGTTAGACAGGTGTTTGAAGTGTTCAGAAAGCGCTCTTTGTCCGGCTACGAAAGAGTTGTTCACAATAAAGAAGATTAATTGACCATTGTTTTGACATTTTTGTACCACCTACCCGCGTTTGTAATCAAGAAAGCCTCGTTGAGATTTATTATAGACTTTAGATAGTACGCGTGTTCAAATGTAGTTCTCAAATTGCAATGACCGATGGTAAGAAATCAAATGACGCGTACTCGTGTCACGAGTATAACGCGAAGCGAAGCCAGGCAATAACTTCATAATCGAGATACTCAAGCTCGTTTTCGGAGGTTTTATTGGCGTTTGCGTTGCAGGTGGTACACGCTGCTAACACACGACTCGGCTGAGATATCGCGGATTCGCTCTGGGCTGGACAAAGTACATAAAGATAAATGAAGAGGCACGCACCTACTGTTTTGTTGTTCGCGATCGAAGTCGGAAATACAGCTGTCCGTCTTTCCTATTTAGTTGTCTTCAAGGCGGCGGAACCTATCCAAAAGCGCGCATCATTTATGTTCGGGCCTGGCTCTAAGCGGTTCGCGCACGATATTATATGATCGAACTATAACCATTATTCATCAAAGGCCTAGTCTAGGGAATTTCCAAATAGTGTACTTGGAAACTGAACTATTGTTAGAATATTGTCGGTCATTTAGTCTTTTTCTCCGTAAGGAACAAAAGTCTTTTGTTACTACTTAACTTGATTTAACCCGGTAGGCCATTTAGGAAAAAGGACAATTTAAGACTAACAGGGACAACTATTCGAAAAAATTTAAATAAAAGGGTTTTCCATTTAATTCTCCATAGAACTTATTGAGAGCTCAATCCTTTTATGACCGTGTTTTCTGTAGGCTCTAGTGTCTTTTCCATTTTGTGGTCTCGTTTTAAAGTAGTCCACTTTAATTGAAAGGATTTCAAACTGTCTTGTTAGTCTCTGCCAAAATACAACGTTAAATAAATTTTATTTACACCGAAGCAGTAGTTTTTTCTCCTTATTCTCAAAACCAATTTATTTTATAGCAAATGTATTCCAAAAAATCAAATTAAATTGATAACGGGATATTGCCAGTTTTAACGAGAAGAGTCCATCAACGGTCATTGAATTATGAATAAAATAAAACAATCGTAATAGGAAGGTTAATTTTAATAAGGAAAAACGCAGTACTTCAGCAGAATATGCCTTCGAGGTGGTTACACAAATTTGTAACTTAAGAAACGTAACTGGCAGCTAGGAGCAACAAACACAAGGAGAACGCAGCTAGCCTTTAAACACGCTAACGAAGGGTTGTGTACGAATTTCATTGGACGAGCGTCAGGAGCCTTTACGCTGAACGTTTTACGGCCGTGGGGGAAGACAATTTCCGAATTTTCCCCTTCCGACGGCAGCAGGCGCTAAAGCGTCTAGCCAATGAAAAATGTACGCGAGAAAATCCACGACTTTTGACGGGTTGCGTTCTCCTTGTGTGGGGTGTTGTGTTTGTTACTCCTAGCTGGCAGCGTCCTAGGGTGTGTAAGCGCCGCGGACCACACCGGGTATCACCATAAATAATGGTTCCTCTATTAGTTTATTAGTTTTAATTTATGATCGGGTAAGTATGTTCCATAGAGGGACACCGTGAGCTAAACCTTAATCAAAGTGTGTTCTGGCATACTGTTTTTACTAACTTCATACATTTTCGTTCATACATTTTCTTACGTCATACTTTAAAACTGGATCTAAATAATACGTCTACACTTTAAAAGCCGATCTAAAACTCTGTCGTAATTTCCGTTTAGTTCGAGCGAACTTTTATGCCTTAGAAGACTGAATTCGTGAAAGTAAATTTTCATCGCGCGTAGCTTTCTCGGTATTACTTTTACCTCCTGAGAGAGCTCATTGCATGTTAAGCCACTATAAACGGCGTAATAAGTGTTTCTACAGAACCATTAACTACATACTACGAGCCGGCTTCCCGAAATAATTGAGAGCGTCGCGTTTGCCTCTTAGCAAATGTGGGCGTTTCCGCAGAAATTATTTAACCCTCGAACCGCTTCGCGCCGCTACCGTTTCGACTTGAAAATTCACAATATTCCGCAGTCAGCGCTACACTGAGCTGAAGCGCTACAATCAACTATAACGTTATAATATTTAATCACGCTAGAAACGACTCCCACATTGGCTTTAACTGTAATAATTTCCAAACTTTTATACGAAGTAAATAATTAATTGCACGAAAATGATGAATATTTCTGAAAGCGTTACATTGACTGAATTAACCCGAATTAATGTTTAAAGTTCAAATGAGACTATTTCAAAGTGTTAAAATATTTAACGGAAACCCTTTTTGTCTGCCAACATTTATTAATAAAGTATAGGTTGTTACGGACGTTTGTTCCCATGGCATCGCTCCTAGCATTCGAGCTTCTTTGCACCCCTCGACACCCCCCTCCGCTTTGTGATGCGTGGGTCCCGTCATCCTTACGAAGTCTGTTTTTACAATGACAGCTGTATACGGTTGCTAAGATACTGTCAAAGTAATATCAACTTATCAAGAACGCATTTATTTATACTTAGCAAATATCACTTACAAGAATGACTTAATCCAATGTCCAAATTTGGATACACTGAAATCAAGACCAATCCAATTTGAATATCCAATTATCTTGGGAATTCAATGAGATTTGACATTTGTAAGGGGAGGGGCGCATTGGCAGACCGTGAGTTAGATTGCGAGAAATGGTAAAAATGGTCTGAACATATATAGTTAATCTACCTAACAAGGAGAGTACCCGAGGTGTTTATTGTTAAGTCGGGTGTAATGTAGACCTATATGAGATATGAAATTTCCCAAAACCGAAAATGTTTTTGATCACTTAAAACAAAAAATCTATGTTTAAAAAAGCATGGGATTTTCTCGGTTTCACCTACGAAATTTTTTATAAAAATTTAAAATCATGAAATGGGTAATTTAGACCACATATAGGTAAATTTCATCAAGTTTGGGTAAATTGGTAGTTTTTGGGGTAAAATTGCAAAATATGTTATGGTAAAATTTTTGTTTTAAGTGGTCAAAAATATTTTCGGTTGCCATGGCAAATCGAAGGAGTAGTGCAACGTCTCTTCCTGGGAAATTTCATATATCATATAGGTCTACATTACGCCCGACTTCAACAAAATCGGCAATAAACACTTCGGGTACTCTCCTTGTAGGTATAAAAAATACATTCTTAGTAATATATTTTCGTAATTAGGTTTTTTAAAACTTGTATTTTGTTTGTTGAAACGACAGTAGCTTATAGCTCGAATGATGACTTCCATAATACGTTCGGAAAAACCGTATCTACTTAAGTAAACCTGATATCTACTTTTAAATTAAAACGGTTTCTTACAATGTCTGCCATCACGAAATGGTAATCACGTCTGGCTTTTTCGTATACGAGCTCGGAAAAAAGAGCAGATGGAACGGAGTTGTTTCGTTCTCCAGATCTTAAATAAGAGAGTGCAAAGTACGTGTAATAAATTTGCAGCTGCATTATAGCGGCTTTAAGAGAAAGAAGGAGAGAAAAATAGGTCGGTATTATTACTACGGGGATCCCCTCGGTAATAGATTCATTTCTTCATTGATTGAAAAAACGTCTACGCTGGAACTTCCCGGGCCGCGTGCGCGACGCGAGAATGAGACGCTGCAACGGGAGGAGGAGGAAGGGTGAGTCTGGGTTTTCTTTAGCTTTTGCCGGATAAAGAATAAAATACAATCCCTCTACTGGAAGTCGGCTCCCTCTCCGAGCCCCTTTTTCCTTTTCAAGAAGAAGCCCCCCTCTCCGCCCCACCGGCCACCTCCTCCGGGCTGTTCTTTCTTTTCTTTCGTAAGAGGAAGGGGGGGGGATGCCGAGTCAATCTAAAGCCATGAAAATAGGGCCATCCATCTGAAGAGAGGAACGGTTTGCGGACCATGCTTTTGGATTTTTCTTCTTGCCTCTGTGTTTTTTCAATTTCGGCCAAAGAAGAGTAAATCCTTTGGCGTAAATTCGAACGGAACTCTGGCAGGAATTTTCCAAACTTGGAGAACAGTTTCTTCTTCTGGCGGGCTCACGTGCTTGAGAACGGAAGAAACGAATCCCGCGTAAGCGTGTTCTTCGTTAATTGCTTTGGCTACCAATCGGACTGATCAAATACGAATCAAAGGAGGAATTTCGATTTTAGCGAAATTATTTGACGCGAAATATCGCTAACGAGAGAACGTGACTAAGTGTCTTATTTCTGATTTAATCACTTGAAGTTTAAAACTGAAATTTAATATTGCTTCCTGAATAAAATATCTTGTTAGAAATAAATATAATTACCAATAACTATGCATCACTACTATGGCACTGTTTATAGGTAGTAGGAGAATGTGGGTTCCAACAAACCTGCAATTAAAGGGGCTCCAAAGCTTGGTGGCAAAGAAAAAGAAAATTGAGCATGCTTTTCCTTCCCCCCAACCCCTCACTCGTCCTTGGAAGAGGCGGGAAGAGTCAGCCGTAAATTTCGCACTTTACTGACTTTACACACATTTTGCCACCAAATTTGGAGCCGCTTTAAGCGACTTCCATAAAGAAGTTTCAGAACGTACACTTTCGTACTACTTTTAAATATAACACAAACGTACCAGATTGAATTTGAAATACTTTAATTGTTAGAGAACTGTTTTTGGCGTGGTTTTCAATTATTTTCTACCATTCTTACAATAATTACTGGAAGGGACTTCTATTACTGCACTGTTTATAAGTAGTAGGAGAGTATATGTTCCAACACACCTATGCTAAAGTGACCTATATTATATGGGGTCCACAACATACAATTTCTTACTACTTATAAATATAAAAATATATTATAATTATTAAAAAACACTTTAACATTGGGATTTAAACTTAAATACTTAAACACCCTGATTATATGTATTGTTAGAAGACTGTTCTTCATGGATTATTGCAATTTATACCAACCGTTATTTTAATTATAACAGTGACTTCTTTGTATTGTTATTGCTTCAATGTTTATACGTAGTAGGAGAGTGCATGTTCTGAAAACTACCATGACCTTCCAGTACACTAAATACAGGCGTTCCTTACACGCTCCTATTAGTATTATATATATTACCAATAGTGGCACTTCATAAAACCGTACCTGAGAAACGTAATTAACATGATTGAAATTTAAATACGAGCGCTATTCCGTTAACTATTAACTAGAATTTATAGGTTAAAATGCTAACGAGTGGGCGTACCTGGAATTATAGCGCCGCGAAATTGGATCTTTATTATGTCTAGACACGATCTTGTTTCCCTACAGGTTCTAGAGGGTGGTATCTAACGTAATTGAAGCCTGTCTCGCTTTCATATCCCCGCCGTAAAAAGTAGGCACTTGAAGTTGTTTGGTCACTGTCCTTATGGGGTCCAGTAATTTTAAAGCATACCGGGCGCGTTTTGTTTTCGCAACCCATCGAGGCGGATTGGCCTACCTTCCGCCAATATAATCCTGCTCGGAATTTACTTTCCATCCTCCTCGCCATAGCGACGGGTGACGGCGCGAGTTACGTTCCTTTGTCAAAAGGACGTTCGATAGACATTTTAGATAAACACGTGAAAGCTGAGAAAAATTGGGGAGCGCCCTGGGGCTCTCGACTAAGACAATGCAGGCTCCTTCTGTAGCTCATTTCCACGTATAGGAGGCGTTGTAGACTGAATTTTGGGAGCGGAAGCTCGTAAAAGTAACTCGTTAGAGGCAAAACAAGCTCGGACATCGCTGAAAGATATATTTTCCCCGCTTTGTTAGATAACTTGGTCTAAAATGCCAGTTTAATTATGAGGGCAGGGGGGCAGAGTTCGAAATTTCTGGCTGCCAGCCGCCACTGCCTGCCCTCCGTCACTAGACGGCGCTTTCGGAGCGTTCCTGGGAGAGTCGGTTGATCCTTGTAAATTTCATATTTCCTTCAAAATGGGGAAGTGACTCGAATTAATTATGAGGCCCTTTCTGGTCGTACTTGTCACGTGAGGCTACTCCGCTTTCGGAGAGCTAGCGCGGCCTGTTCGCTCCTAATGTATAGAATTATTTTGCTCGGGAACAACCCGCTTCCGACGGTTGAAAGCCTGGAATTTTAATTATCGGGACAATCCGGAGAACATTTTTGACGCGACTGACACAGATGTGTCTTCCTTCAAAAGCTTTAAAATATAAATTAATTTTGACTCAGGTGGCGATAGGTAGTTGGTTATTTTATAGAGGAACCGGTAATTGAAAAGTCTCAATATTTTGCCCAGTTATCAGTCTTCGTTGCGCGCGAAGATCTGGAATGTTTGATTTTAGATTTAATTATGGGGAATCTACATTATAACCAGATATATCTAATTAAAATTACACGAAACTTTATCGCACCCCTTTCGAGCAGGTTGTATTTAGCACACAACCCTTGGATGCATTAGAAGTATCTGTTGGGTGAAAACGGTATGCTCAGGAAACATTATCTGGCGTAATCAGTTACGTTAAAGCAGGTCAAACTGGTTACGAAGCACGCTGTAGATGTCAATTGCTTTAAAATATAAATTTTTCAACTTCAAATTCGTAATATAGAGAATTAATTTTGTATGGTAACAAATGCCATATACCGAAGACAGAATTTTCAACAGGTACGGTTAACGGCTCATACGTTTTGTCAAAGAAATCTAAATTTATACAAAACAAATGATTCTACGTAAATTTAAGTTTTAATTCCATTTAAGTAGAAATACTTGCTAGGTGTTGACAGCTCTGCCTAGAGTTTTCAACGCGTCAACGGAAGCGACTTTTTTTTTTAAACCATTCGCTAAACAGTCTCGAAATGAAAATATAAATTCCACAAACATACGCTGTAGAAAAAGGCTTAAAAACCAAATAAAATATTGAGAAACTGTGTCTATAGCTAGGATGAAAGAAACGCGCGTATTTCCGTCTTTCAACAAACGACGGACAAATTATCGAGAATTTCGTCCTGATATTATTTTCTCAGTAATATTTTTCTTCCGGATTTAGTTAACCCTCTTTCTTACCTTTTTATACGCTTCCGTCGTATCTTCCACAAAAGGCGGATTATAATGGAGCTTAAACTTAAGCTTTCTTTTCCGAGACTCTGTACACGAGAAAAAAACAGCGCTAAAAGTATAAGGCGGGGGAAATTTGGTGGCTCGTTTTTGTAATCCTCGGCGAACGCAATCGCTCCGGCATTTATGGAATTTTGGCCACTAAGGTTTTGGATTCTAGAAGACCTCCGAGTCTAGTGTGATTGACGATAGTAAAGAATTACAGCACCACTAAAAGCGACGAAAGCAGCGGCCGCTCTCGTAAATTATGTTTCAAGTATTTGGCCGAAGTAGTTGTAACTTTGTTTCGCTCCGAGTAAATAATTTATCCGGAAGTGTCTAGTATAAATTAACCCGCGTTCTTGAGCACTCTGAAGGGATATTTGCATTTCCAATTTTGCCGTGATGAAAGGTATTTTTATGTTTTCATTTAGTTACCGTGCGATAGCCAACTCATAATCAACAATTTTAATTATATGCTTTTTTATAACTTGTGGCTAGTGTAGTAATTCAATAAGAGGTTTTACAAAATTTGCCGGTTGGTGTATTGACGTTGCAAGCGTTTTTATGAATCTTGTGAGCTGTTGTTTTAATGGCGTATTAGTTTTTACGAATCTTTTCGGCTGGTGTATTAATATTGATAATTTATTTTTATTATAACGCAGGAATTAATACAATTAGAAGTTTCATTTAAACCAAGGAATACCTCTGCGTATAGTTTCATACCAGAGTGACTGTGAAAAATCATATCACCTCGGGCAGGAATCGAACCTACGACCTTGTTACCGTCCCAACGCCACTACCATTGGACTACCGAGGCCACGAATTTAAATGAAATTTCTAATTGGTGTGTTAATGCCGCAAGCATTTTTAGGAACCTTTCCAGCTGGTGTGTTTACGTATTTAGCTACGTAAAACTTAATTTTTGGCGTGCAGCAAAACCTCCGCATTGGAAGCAGGAATCCATGTGGGGTGGCTGAGTGGTTAGCACTTTAGCATCGCAGCAAGAGGAGCCGGGTTCGATCCCAGCTAGTGTAGAGTTTGTAAGTTCTCTCTCCACTGGTTAAAGGGGTTTTCCACCGAGATCTTCGGTTTCCCCTTCCCATAAAAGCTTGCTGAGGTTAACGGTAATAGTAAGTGTAGGGAGCTGTTGGCTCGCGTGGCATGAAGGGCTTGCCACCACCCTCCTACGCATTGTAACCCGGCCACCTGTTACTTGATCACGCACAAGCAACATTGCTTATGTGGTCGAAGGTGGTGCCTTGGGTATTAGCTCTATTTAAAAAAAAAAAAATGCTACTTGGAATGTTTATCCTGCCGTATCGCGTATGGTAAGATCACTCTGACGGCTTTGGCCATGCCTAAGAGAGAAAAATCCCCTTGGCGCACGCTCCCCTCTCACGTTGTTGTTTGTTAAATTAACATAGTGACGTCAAAAAAAAACCACCCACATGGAGACGAAAATCTGTCGCGATAAGCATTCCAAGTAGAGGTATGGATTCCTGACGAAAATTATAAATTTTAAATATTTGGGTCATCAAAACGATGGTTTTTAAAACGTGACCAACCAAAAACTTTCGTATGGCCAACACGTTGTGGAATTTCTTTTACCAATTTACACGGAGCAACTCGTGTTGACCAACAATGCTTTTGCAAAAAGGTTGGCGGGTGTGAATAGGGCCATATGTCGTAGTGATAAATAGGTGGTATTTGCCGCGATAAGCATTCCAAGTAGAGGTATGAATTCCTGGTATAAGTGGTGTGTTTATCACCCTTCGACCTAAACTAAACTACCGCTCAGACTATGCAATTTTGTTGGTGCTAAATTAGTTGTTTGTTTCCGATGTACCAATTAATTGCTCTTCCTACTCTGTTCACACCTTTCCGCCAAAAATGGATTTATATTCAATTGTTGTGGGTTGGAATAGTACGATCGACAGTTGTTCACACGAGGGCTACCGATTTTGGCTCCTCCCATTGGTTTATTCGTATTTTTTAATATCGTCTGCTATAATGTTTCATGTTCGAAATTTAGAAATTAGATCTAGCCTGTAAAAATTATTTGTCTGCTTTTTCGATAATAGCAATATTAGATAGTAAGCGGAGGTTTAAAAGTACAGTTATTTTAAGTAAAACAAAACAAATAATGTTTTTATATTATGAATGATAATGATTAGGTTTCGTTCTGAAACAAGGTGTATAACTCTATTACCGTGTGTGCCAATATCCTCGCTACGGCATTGCGTGTACTGTCATGAAAATAACCTTAGAAATGAGAAAATTTGATTTGGGAAAAAGATAAAATACTTGATTGCGTATCAGTGTACATGTACCTGCTCGTGTTATCTCAAAAGGTGTTTCCATAAAATAAAGCAATACAAAAATTAAAAGAATGAGATGTTTTTCTCCGCGTCACGAGCTTAAGCTTTTTATTTCTTTATCGGCACGCGCGTTTTGCACGTGGACTTCAAATACCAAAATCTTTATCGACTCGAGTGCGTGCTCTATATCTTCAATAACTATACACTCTTTTATATCCTTATTTGTGAGAGCTGCCATTTTATTACAGGTCTGATTTCAAATAGTGCATGCAAGGCCGATACACGCGGTCAAGTGCACGCGACGTCTCGAGCTGATGAGCATGTGCAGGCGCCCTTGCCTATACTATTTTAAATTAGGCCTTTAATGAAATGGACGACTTCGTAAAAGAGTGTATAGCTAGTCATGTAGCAAAAACATTTACACGTAACCTCCGGTATTTTATGGAAACACCTATTCGGGTCAACTGCGAATAATTTAAAAGCAATTTTGCTCTTTCTAAGGCAGCGACTGTGTATAGTGTAGAAAAGGCTTATCAATTAAAGTTAATAGATATCTTAAATCATGCCGAAAAAGAACGTTTCGCGATTAGCGATGATCTTAAAATAAAACTTGTGCCCCGTACAATTACCGCGTAAAAAATCCGAGAAAATATCGCTTTAATTTTCGGTTTCGATAACTTTCTTTTTATTCGAGATACATCGAAATGGCTTTTTCGTCTTCGGTTCAAGGAGGCGTGAAGAAACGACTCGAAATTCAGGGCTGATAACAATGGAGGAGAGTCGTAATTACTCAATAGACCATTACGCTCCCCCCCCCCCGTTTCTTCTTGGTTCGCGACGTTGGCTTTCAAACCATCCCGAAACGAAAACCCTCCACTCTTCCTTCACCTTTATCGACGTTGATAACCAAGGGTGTACCAAATCTCAATTCTCCGAAACCATTCTTTCCTCGCCAAAACTGCGCCAAATCATTGGCAGCTAATATAAATTATTTTGTTTGTTGGTCTCTGCCCCGAAGGCGCCATACTAACTTGTAAGACACATTCAACGCTTTCATTCCTACTGTGAACTTATCTTTAGTACGTAGAAGTTTTATATTTCAAGGACCGAAACTATTCAATGAGTTAAATATTGAGGTAAAATCAAAGTTGAAGCATTTAAAAGTAGCTTGATGACTTAGGCCTAAGGTGGTGCCTTGGGTATTAGCCTAGCTTATTATTACTATTCTTCTTCTTCTTTAAAAGCTAAATTGAAGTCTTTTTTAAAAACTAACTTGAAATTCAGAGAGTGACATCTTAAATATAATAAATAACTGTATTAAAAAATGTTAAATAATTATCTATGTAAATTACCCCCCTAAACACGAGCGTTGTTTAACTAGGGGGAAATTTTGTCCGTAAAAAACCTATTGACGTTTAAGTTAAAAAAATAATGTAAATTTATTTTTTGGACCAATAAAGAAAGTAATAATAATAATTCAAGAATATTCTCGTTCAAATTAGATGATATTCGAATAAATAAACAGTACGCGTAATTAAAAGGGTAGTATACGGTGGCACGTACACGTACACGTACGCGTTTTAATATTGCGCAAACCATGTGCGGAACGTGGTTTTTTCCGTAATAGGAATTTATCTTTGTACCTTCGTGCGGGACTCCTTGTTTCGCGCTGCCTTCATTGTGTCCCGGGCAGTTTCCTTTTTCTTAGACGTCCTTTGAGCGGCGATTTCGGCTCTATTGAAGAGAGTCAATGGCCTAAAGAAATTATCAGAGCTAAGGCAAGTGCGCGAGAAACGGGGGACATTTTTTTCGGCCTAGTTGATAGCAAATTTAGGTCGAGTAATGGAAATCAGAAGCTTCTCTTGCGGAGAACATGTCGATATTATTCTGACCAAGTGTGTAATACCTCAACAAGACAAGTATTCGTTATTTTCTAACGTTCTTGCCCTTAAGGCGTCCCTTTAAATTGGTCGTCTGTTCTCCAGTCATTATATGCTGAAATGCAGACGACTGCAGACGTACCTAAAACACGACTTTTCTACACAAGTTTGACCTCCTTCGAGAGGGATCCGTCGGCGCCCCATCTGCCGTTTCATTTTTTTAAAGAAAATGTTTTATGACTTATTTTTAAGATAGCCTTGTTTCTTATAGAAGCACGACCGTTGTATAATAGCAGTTTTAAAGTAAATTTAATAGAATGTTACCATCTAACCACTGGCTAAAAATCTGTACACTTAATACAGGCATATGCAAATGAGAATTGCTAAATCTGTTATTACTTTAGTATGTACAGCCAAAGCTAAAAGCGTGGAAATAATTCACTTATAATGATTCAAATATGTAAATAACATTTAATAATGATTCAAATATTTGAATAACATTTAATAATGATTCAAATATGTAAATAACATTTAATAATGATTCAAATATGTAAATAACATTTAATAATGATTCAAATATGTAAATAACATTTAATAATGATTCAAATATGTAAATAACATTTAATAATGATTCAAATATGTAAATAACATTTAATAATGATTCAAATATGTAAATAACATTTAATAATGATTCAAATATGTGAATAACTTTTAATTTTGATTCAAATATTTGAATAACTTTTAATAATGATTCAAATATGTGAATAACATTTAATAATGAATCAAATATGTAAATAACTTTTAATAATGATTCAAATATGTGAATAACATTTAATAATGATTCAAATATGTGAATAACTTTTAATAATGATTCAAATATGTGAATAACATTTAATAATGAATCAAATATGTAAATAACTTTTAATAATGATTCAAATATGTGAATAACATTTAATAATGATTCAAATATGTGAATAACATTTAATACTGAATCAAATATTAAAATAACTTGTAAAATATTGTTGTAGTTCTAAATATATTATAGAAGTACTTTTTTTGAAATATAAAATTAAATAACAATTTAGTCTAAATATGGAGTTGGCCAACTCAAGCAGAATGCGAGGTTCACTAGCATGTTCGAACGTATAAGAGCCCTGATCTTAGTAAGAATAGTCGTCCCTTAAATAAAATGCGAAAACCTTCCTAGAGGCAATCGTGGCTAGTTTTTAAGGCTGTGCGAGTAGTGGTTTTAGGCAATCGAGTCGGGTACCGAGTATCTGAAAACATTTTCGTCAAGTATCGAGTCGGCTATTAATTTTGTCTAGTCGGGTAATCGAATACTCGATTAAGCCAAAACATTCTTTAGTCGAGTAGTTAAGAAAAATGATCGGGTACTCGATCGAGTTTTTTTTCTAAATTGATACATAATTACCCTAAGTCTAACGGCGCCGTAACCGCCATAGTGCCATCCAAACTCAAGGAGAAAAAACCCATACAGTAACATCAGAGCGTCGCGTCGCGTCGAAATAATTGCGGCGGAAACTCAAAATTTATAAAAATTCTCGTCTAATAGTCGAGTACCCGAACATGGTGGGAAAAATAATAACCCGACGAATTCAGCAAGGTGCCGATCCTATTTGAAGAATGATATTTTTTTTGCTTAAAATTTGGTTCCATTAGTTTATTGGACCAAGATCAAATTAATCTGCCAATGATTCTGCCAAAACGAAATGTAGACTAATGCCGAGTTTCCTGATTCGGAACTTCGGATTACCTAACGGTCTCATCATCCAAATATTTATAGCGTTACTTAAAGGGAATATAACCTGCAAAGCCATCTTTATGGAAGACCCCTTCAATTTTTAAAATTTCCCTGTACACAAAACATTTTTAAAGCCAAAGGCAAGAGCGGCCAGAGCTGCAAACGTTGGTGTTCCACACCAAATACATAAGTTATATCACCTTTAAGCAGTAGTCCCAAACAGCCCACCCGCGGAAGCGTATAAGGCCATATACGAAATAATGAAAACTATCATTTGAGCAACCTTACGTCTTCTATTCCAAATTATTGAAACTCTATTACGTACGCTTAAGTCGCGTAGTTGCCAGTGCATTCTGATTCCGAGCGTAGGCAACTGCTCATCAACAAATAGGGTGGCTAGGAGAATCGAGCTCTAATGTCGCGACTCCCCCGTGATAGCGGGAATAAAAGCTTTCCCCGCTAATTCCTACTTAGTTTTGATTTGTTTGGCGAGTTCCTCCGGCGCCACCAGCGTATTTTGTTCCGACGTCAATAATCGTTAGAATTACCTGTCGCTAGACTGTCTTATTAGCGTTAAAGGGAAAAAGGGAAACGCGCCACGCTGATGGTTTTAATTCTTGGCCGGGGCAATCATCGCGATGGATCCGGGGCCTAATTTAGCCTTCGCGGTTGAGGCGCTTAGCTAGATGAGCGCTTATAGGCTTTCGCTGCCGCCATTATTTCTTCCATACTCATCCGCCGGTGTATATCATTCGGCTCGCTTCTCTCGCCGCTTTTATAGCGAGCCTATCTACGGTTTTGTCCGAAAGCCAAACAGCCTGGAACGTGTATTTTCGATAAATCGGCCACGAGCGCGGAAATGTCTGGAAATCGGGCCTTTCTTACTTTCGCGGATGGGTGTTGCTATGGCAGCCTTCATTCCTTCAGTGTCGTCGTCGTCGCCTTATACAGCGTAATGACGAGACGTGTTGTGGCCTCGAAACACTCCTCGAGAGCTTGGCTGCGGAGTTCCATTGGCTAATATAAGGAGAGTGGTTGTTATGGATATTTATGACTCGAGATTGTTGTATCGAACGACAAAATGAACAAAAAGGGAATTTCAGGTTTCTGTGGCCGCTTGTTTTTCTTCGCCCAGGTAACGATCAAATAATCGGGCCAGTGTTTGGTCTCCGCTTCCAAATCTAGGGAAATTAACTAATCAGAAAAAGGGCTTCTTCTTTACCCTATAACACATTTTGCGTTCCTTTTGCTCGTGCTTCTAAAGTCAATGTTCTAGTCGCTTAAAGTGGCTGGTAAACTTGGTTTCCAACCTATTCGGATTTAACATTTGTAACCAAAATCCATACACTTTCCAACCGACTCCAGTTATCAAATATTGCTAATAGACCAAAATTTGTTTTATAAAGATATATTTCCTAATTTAGCAAATAAAATCTGTATTTTAAACAGTTCAGTAACGCATAGTTTCAACAAATAATAGAACAGTCGTGTTTTCTATTCCCGTAACGCAATTTTTTAATCATAGTTTTTTAATTTAAAATGCTTTTAAAAATAATTATAAACGCTTACTTTCGTATCTAAAGCTATGAAACCTTTAACAAATAAACTACTAAACCCGAATCTAAATATCGCTGTTACTTTATTAGAGCAGCATCACGCTGTCGAATATCGGAAACACGAGCACAATGTAATAATGAGGTCTAATATCTTAAGAACGTCATCAAAACGGGTTTGCTCACGTGTTTTGTACTTGGGTGGAAACGTGTCGCGATTGGGTCGGTAGAAGAATGGTATTTTTTCTTAAATTTGATTCCATTAGTTTATTTGACCAAGATCAAATTAATCTGCCAGTGATTCTGCCAAAAAGAAGAGTAGGTTAATGCCAAGTTTATTGATTCTTAACTCCGGATTACGCATAGGTGTCATCATCCTTATATTTATAACGTGTATTATATTTTTTCGAAACTAAATCATTTTTATTGATTGTTTGATTCAAAACGCTAGAATACGTACGTGCGCGTGTGGTATATGACATCCACGGTCTCCCGCGGGTATCTTTGAGGTCATAGCCATCCCCCGGCCGACGCTTACGGGTCACACGCTCGATGGAAACTGGGAAATTTGAAAAAGTTTTCGAGGTGCTCGACTCCGCGCGTATTAGGAATTCCGTCGAGAAGAGAGAATTCATAAAATAAGCGAAGCGAATAGCTTTTTGGACGGATACGCGCGCCAACCTCGGCTATTTCCTCTCAATAAAGTTATCGATACTCTCGGGCGTTGTTCCTTTTGGTAGGCTGGCAAATTTCGCGCCATCAAACAGCCGCCGCGATCTGGCTAGAATGAAAATTCACGGGCCTAAGCTACGGGAGCTCCGTTCACATATATATGATTTATTATTTCCAACAACATATTTCTTTCTGGGATAAAGTCTGGCTCGCGCGAAACTAATTTACCACGCCACTATCGTATAGAGAGAAAACTTGGCAACGTTGAAACCTTTGTCCCGTGTGAACCGGGCTTCCACCAACCGGAGAAAATTTGGCCTACACCTGACAGCGAAATCTTTATTAACTCGTGTCAACACGTTGTTTGCAACTAGGCGCTCCAAGCTCGGTAAAAGATAGCCTTAATCAATAGTTCTTTTTATAAACTAACGTGGCCTTCTTGTTGAAATGTTGCTCTTACGTCACAGTCTCTTACTTTGACAAGCCTACGATCGCGCGCTACAGTCGCGAGGAATATAGCTTTTTCTAGAGCGCGTGCAAATCGCTCGTGCGAGGAATACACTAATGAAGCTGGGTCTTGTGACGTAAGAGCAACATTTTAACAAGTTGGGCAAGACCACTTTTTATTTTATAAAATCAACTATTGGGCCTTCTCGCCTATTTTAAAAATAGTTTTTTGATCGCTTGTACGAGTATTAGAAATTCGGAAGGCTCAAGACAGTGATTCTCAAATGGAACCCCAGAACTCAATTTTAAATTCTAGGGGCTCCACGAGATTTTAAGCGGTGCTATGATAGAATTACTTTCGCCAGAACATATTTTTATTTAACTTTCGAAAAAACTATGTTGTGAAAATCAGTGTCAAGGCTAGTTCCCACTTGGCGAATTTTCGAGACGAATAAAATTTTCGCGCAATGAAAAAAGACGCGTTTTTTCGGTCGCTGGGGAAGCGGTTCTCACTTAAGCGCGAAAATTTAAAAACGCTGAAAACAACTCGTGCGGGTTTTTAGTAATGTTTTAGGCCTAACATAAAACATCAGTTCAAAATGAACCAAATGGATGTTCCTGTTGATAATTTCAATAAAAAACGATTCTATTCGTGAGATAATTACCTTTACTTCAGTATCTTGGTGAATTTAGCTGAGCTGCTTTTCTAAAAACCTAGGCTTAATAAGTGACGGACGGGAGCGGAAGAGATCGAGGGAACGCGTTTTCTGATTGGCTGAAGCTTTTTATCGCCAAGGTGTGGACGTCAAAAAATAGAACATTCGCTAGATACCGCGGACACGCGACTTTAGCGGCGAATTTGAAAAAAAATCGCAAATTTTATTCGCGAGCGTCAATTTTCAGCGCGAAAATTGGTTTTTTCACTAAGTGGGAACTAGGCTTAAATCGTCGCACTGAAAATTAAAATTAAAATAATGTTTCTTAATTTTCTTTAGGATTCCACGATAACTTTTAAACTGGAATCGGGTTCCACGAGGTGAAAAAGGTTGAGAACCAGTGGCTTAAGAATTGAGTCTACAATATAATTTTATTTTAATATTTTTATTTCATTGCCTGGGGGGCGGAAGGTGGGCAGTAAAATTTTGAAAGACTGACTTTCCGGGCACCGCTGCCGCCGCCGTCACTCCCAGCATCCAAACGAAAACTGTGACGGTGACGGTAGAGGGAGGACTGTGACGGTAAAGGGGGACTGTGACGGTAGATTGGGGAAAGTGCCGGTAGAGGGGAAATGGTGAGGGTAGAGGGAGGATTGTGACGGTAAAGAGGGGACTGTGATGGTAGATTGGGGACAGTGCCGGTAGAGGGGAAATGGTGAGGGTAGAGGGAGGATTGTGACGGTAAAGGGGGGACTGTGACGGTAGATTGGGGACAGTGCCGGTAGATGGGAAATGGTGAAGGTAGAGGGAGGATTGTGATGGTAGATGGAGGACTGTGACGGTAAAGGGGAACTGTACTGACGATAGAGGGGAAATGGTGACGGTAGGCGGAGGACTGTGACGGTAAAGGGAGGACTGTGACGGTAAAGGAGGGAATGTGACGGTAAAGGGGGAACGGTGAAGGTAGAGGGGGTAGCCCAGCTAATGGAAAGCGGGGGCAGTAAATACAATGAAGGAATGATGCGTAACTTCAACTAGGACTTTTGAGCGGGGGTGGTTAATTCGAACTTTGGTGGCCAACGTGAAGTTGGCCCGCCTCTCATCTTTTTTAATTTATAAGCCAGTTTCTTAACCGAGAAGTTACTCCCTCTTTCATCCGTTTCTATTTAAAAACATTGATACCCCGGAAAAACGTGTTTAATTTAGAAAAAATACAAATTAAGAAATTCTTCAGCTGAGGCCTAGTTTAAAGATCCTCCCTATAAATGTCCACCAATCATCCCCCCCCCCCCCTACCGACCACTTGGAAGCCGATTGCACCAACCAACTCCACCACACCGATACCCGGTCAAGGGAGGAAAGATCCATCTATAACCTTCCGATATACCAGTCCCATTCCCAGGAAACATTTTCCACTATAGTCACCCAAAGAAGACCGATAAAACGTCCTTCCCAAAAGGGTGAATCAGAAACTTGGTTACAATTTAACTTCACCCCAGACCTAAGGCACAAGTAACTAATACACCGAAAAATCAGACAGTGTAACAGAGGAGAAGCTAGCGATATCCTGGAAAATCAGAAAGAGTCACCTTCAGAGAAACCACAAGACAAGGGCCCAGAAGAAAACATAGCCCGTAATTTTTCTCAAAGTTATATGAAAAGAGACCAAGTGCACAAATAAATAGCCCTAAATAAAGACCGTGTCTGTGTTTTTAATCAAACCCAACTCGACAAACGTCCCTTAATTCTGATTTAATCCTTTGCTTTTTTTAAATCGTCTAAGGTAAATTCTAGCAACATACTATCCAGAGAGAAACTCAAGAAACTCAGAAAGAATCCTAAGTCCAACCGTAAGGCTAGGCGCCCACTGGCTCTCCGTTTTGTATCCGTCCTGCCTTCCACAATGCATTGTCTCCGTTACGAAGCAAAGGCTTGTGAAAGGTAGGACAGAGACGTTACGAAGAGCAGTGAGCGCCTGGATTAAGGTAGAAACCTGTCATAAAACCCTCACTCACCGGGCCCAAAACTAGCCGTAGCCAAAATCCCCCCCCCCCGTCTTGAGAGTTTAAATGTCACCCTTACGTTAAGATCCCAAAAAGAAGAGAAAAGTGTAGGATTACGTGATTTAAAGAGACAATTTTTCTATTGGCGCCATCACAACAGTGTCAAAGTCAAGCAGGCAAGGCGGGCTTCTGCATCAGTATTACAAGGTTGTGATAATTTAACGCGAATAAATTTAAATCAGTTAAGGTTCTTTGCGTTTTTCAAATGACCTGAGAATTACTATATAATATTTTCGCTTAACCGAATTTGTAATTCCTTAGTATAAGAGACGCTTTTTAAAGCTGCTGATCTTTCTCTCTGTTGGTGGGTTACATTGAGAACGTGAAAAGTTTTGATAGCTATTATAGCTATGAACTGGCTCAATCTATACAGATTATCAGGAATCCATACCTCTACTTGGAATGCTTATCGTGGCAGATTTTCGTCTCGATGTGGCTGACGGTTTTATAGACTTAACAAACAACAACGTGAGAGGGGAGCGCGTGCAAAGGGGATTTTCTCTCTCGTAGGCGGGGCCAAAGCCGTCAGAGTGATCTTACCATACCCGATATTGCAGGATAAGCATTCCCAGTAGAGGTATGGATTCCTGAGATTCTACAATACTAAATTTCCGATATTTTAAATTTCTTAATCCTTGCTTCCTTGTTCCATAAATAACGTAATAACCGTAAGGATAACAGCACCCATGGCTTCAACTTTCAAACCGAACCTTTTTTTCAAGACTCCGATTTGGACTTAAAATCGGACTCAGTATTTTAATATCGTGTTTGGCATTAGTATATTTAAGTTTCGTCATATTTTAGACGCTAGGGGACCCTGTGCTGAACTAAACTTGGATTATGAAATCAGTTCGGTTATAATTTTGGCTAATGTTTATAGTTAAAGTTATAGTTATTATGACTTATTTCATGAACTATTTACGGTATCAACTAATTTAAATTGGTCAAACCTTTGGTCAAATCCTCTGTCCGTCAACGCCATTTATCAACTAGAGTCATTAATGATTGGAATGCGATTTCCCCTGATGTTCTTAAATCCCCATCAAAAGCTTCATTCCGCAAGGCAATCACATCATGGCTTTGTACTCTAGATATTTAAACTCAATAGTGGTTCATTTTAATTTATTTTTGTTGGTTAAAGGCTGGTTTTCATTAGGGCAAAAACGCCACAACGGTGAACGTCGACGCGAAAAATTTCCGTTAGGCCTAATGCAATATTTTTGCGTCGGCTCTCTCCGTTGTGGCGTTTTTTCCCTAGGGAAAACCAGCCTTTACTTATAAGATCACACATAAGCCTTCTGTGGCTTCGTGATATTTTATTTTTAATATAAATAAATAATTAAATAAATTAATAAAAAAATCACTTCGCGTCTTGGCACTTTTTTGTATTCGATTATTCTCGCAGTCTTGGGGAACGTGTTTGATTATGAACTCTCTAATGTATCTTCGAATAAACTTTTACGTTGATGGAAAAAGATACGAATGGAAGTAAAAACGCGGAGATTTCAAAACATTCGAAAGTAACCGGAACAACGGTGAGGTTTTTTCCTTTTGCATTTTCGCCGTCGGCAGTCATTCAACCCGCGACGGTTTATTGTAGGTCAGTTCTCAGGGTCGTTTCGGCTCTTAGCTCTTCCGTCGGAAAGTAGGCGTCACTCCGTTCGCCGGAGGCCGAAGAAAGAGGTTTCCGATTGAATATCGGTAATCAATAATCACGTGATCGAGCGTGGAGAGGAGCGTAGTCGCGTGCCACCGAGCCCTGAGCTTTCGTTGCAGCCCGCCAGCTCGACAACCCTTGGAAACCCCCCCCCCTCCGCGGCATAAAGCTATAAGCTTTGTTCAAAAAAGAAGAGAGCCCTATAGTCGAGTCTATACGCGAGTTGTCTCATTCGCGTGACACCGAGTTTACCTAACTTCGCGAATGAAGTTGACGAAGGCGTGCCGACATAGACGGAATATCCGAGACCCGCGGCTTACTAAATTCCGAATTACCCTAACAACTTGTTAGTTTAATGCCTCAAAAACACGGTATGATAACGAGATCATCACTGGACTTAATGGATAGGCTAATTTGTATTTCGTTTATTTTTATAATTCTAGAGTTTAACGTAAATTTATTTTGCTTCTTTCTAGGTTTCATTCGAAGTACAAGGAGAATATTTCACGAGCGTTTTGGCGTAAGTACACTCCGTTCAGATCTATTCATTTCATGAAATGGCGGTTATCCAGCAGCCCAAAACTGAAATTATAGTATCAAAGCCCAAAAATAATCGAATTTTCTAGAAACTTATAGTACACAAGTACGGCCAACTTTGATTACACGCTATAGCACTTAATCATAGTTGGCCGTACTCACATATTTATTGTGTTACCCACTTCTAGGTTCCATGGCCTATTTCGTTCCCGCAATACCCTTGATTAGTCGGCTGTATTTGCGAGTCTAAAAAGGTACAAACCGAACACTCCAAGGAGTATAATATTTCCATTCTTAACCTACTAGGAGTAATATAACAGACTGAAAACAGCGTTCTTAAGTTAACAGAGAGGTTCTTCCTAAAATGCCTTTAATTATCGTACTAATACCGGAATCACAGTAAAATTATCGCCAAAAGCGTACTATATAGTACGCGACTAAAATTATAGTACGGAGAAAATCGAAAGGTAATATTATCGAAATGTACTATAATTATAGGACGGTTTGGCAACGCTGTTATCCAAAAACATTTCTAAAAGTAACGATTGGTATTTTATGGCCGTAATAAGATAAAATCTCAAATTAAATTACCGCCATCTTTCGGAACAGGAACAAAGTACTATTTAATCGACGCAAAGCACAATGTTTTTTCAGTGCCATCTCTCGAATCATAACTGAATCAGTGTCGGCATAAACAGTCATTGTACTAGGCCGGGATACATTTTAAATTATTAGTTTTTGAGAAATATTCTGAATTTGTGATTTACCTTAACAATTGTAGCAAATTCAATTTATTTCAATTTATTTATTTATTTACCATAATTTTAGTATACATTGGTGTTCGAGGGCCAAGTCATCTTGCGCCTTATAGCCCTCCTAAGTATGTATTTACAAAAAAATGAAAAAGATAAAATTATACATTAATATATTAATTTTAACAATTTAAAACATAGAAAATAACAATTAAAACTTTAAGTTAAACAAGAATTTACTTATAATTAGTAGTTTTTTAAAACTAAATTTTTAAGAACTTTTTTAGTGGATTGTAGGGATTTAATTTTTTTTATACTTTCATAAATACCGTTATAAAGATTCACGCCAAAGTAGAAAATTGAGTTAATTTTTTTGATTATACTTACTCTCTCTCTTTAAAAATAATCGTGTGGTGCCTATAATATCTTTTAAAAATCTTGTTTCGTAATTCATTGTAAGAAGTAGGTCCACGCGCGTATTTATATTTGCTTTTCCGAAAGTGTATTGCGAGAGCTTGCAACTAAGGATTCCGTTACAAAAAATGTTGGACATTTCAAACAATCCGCAAAGATGCGTAAAATTGGAATTTTAAATATTTAATACTTTAAACTTTCACAGTGTAATAGGATTTCAAATGATTTGACTCTTGAAATCGGCTGGGCTCTAAATAATTCTAAACCGTTCATCGCGATCGCGGAGGTGACTTGATAAAAGACTCCTCTGGCCTCCCAACCATTTCCACTTCCTGCTTCGGAGATAATTTATTCACTTGGGAAGTTTCTATTCATCGACTTCTATGAATTAATAATTGTTTACGCTCCTAACTACGGAAATAAAACTTTCAAGCTGGCTAAAAGCTCTTTTCCGCTTCTCATAATAAATGGACATTTTCCCTTACGCCAGTATTTTAAAAAGGAATATTTTAGATCTCGTTTTAAAACTTGTTCTTTAAATTTTTAACGCCTTGTCTCGAGGTGAAATTTGTTCCGTAGTTCTGAATGATTAATTTTGGGATAGTTATTTGTTTTAATAACTAGTTATCGATAATGAATAAATGAAAACAACCTTTGTTCGCGGAATAAGGAACTAGGTTATATTTTTGCTTTACTTATAAGTGGTTTGACCATTTTTATACGTAATTTTTGGTTCCCACCGTGATAGCTATATTGTATATTTTTCAACCATATTAAAATCATGTTAATCAAATTGTTTAACCATTCGCGAGCGCACAATAGAGCGTTCTATAAAATCGGCCCAAAACCGGCCAAACTTTTCATACAAACTATAGTGCTAGTTCAGCAGGACTAACAACGTTTGTTATTCTTTGGTTTAAGAGAATTCGGCTTATGTCCTGTCTTTATATGAATATTTTAGACACGTACCTTTTAAGAGTTGTAGGAGGGACCCTAGGTGTTGAAGTATGTTTGGGGTTAAGAATATTTTCATGATCTAAGTCTCTTTTTAACCCGTGGATTTGGGACTAGTATTTTGCTTATTTGCCATCATACATTTATTACAAAAATCATTTAAAATAAGAAAAACGGCGCGGAAAGCCGGAAATTACTGAAGCCTAGGCTAGCAACTACGCTACTCCTAAAAATCGACTGCTCTCAATTTTCTTACGGGTTTGCAAGATAAATATTTTTCTCTCACACGAAAAACCGGTCAAACATTCACCTCCTTCGAACTCAAAAGGGGGAAAGCACACCACACCGATTTTATAGAATGCTCTATTAGCTGGTTCACAGTAATCTAAATAAAAATCTTCATCCAATTTTTTGAACCGAATTTATAATCTGATTTGATCTGAGATATAAATAAAATAAACGTTACTTTTATTTTATGTGAGGTTATGACTTTTAAAAAAGTCTCTTTAGTCTAAAATATGTATATTATTAACTAATAAGCAGCATAATGTTGTTCTAAATTATGTACCATATAGCTGGTTGATTAAAGCTAGGAGCAATAAACACAAGGAGAACGCAGTTAGCCTTTAATAACGCTAGCGCAGTGTTGTGTACAAATTTCATTGGACGAGCCTTTACGGTGAACGTTTTACAGAAAGGAAGAAGGCAATTTCCAAATTTCCCTCTTCCGACGGCTGCAGGCGCTAAAGCGTCTAACCAATGAAAAATGTACGCAAGAAAATGCACGACTTTTGACGGGTTGCGTTCTCCTTGTGTGGGGTGTTGTGTTTGTTGCTCCTAGATTAGTACTCGGAATTGTTTATTCATTGTCCACAAATTTTCCGGTTTATTTAAAAAACGTTTGTAAAAAGAATATCATTTTAACTTATTTAATTATGTTTTTTACGCAACCAGGCATTTATTTGAATAAAAGTGGCATTTATTTAAATAATTGTTTGTTTTATTTAATTAATAGGCTTATTCACTTTCGATTATTTAAACATTTTACAATTTTTATTCAACTATTGGTTATTTAAATAAATATTATTTAAATATCGCCGAGCTTATTTTATTCATGGATAAAAAATAATCGAATGCCGAGCACTACCCTAGTTTAAAGGATCTTTAAATGAAAAAGTAGATTAGTTAACGTAGTTAACGCATATCCCCTAACAGTTAGAAATGGAAACCACTAGTTATATTGTCGCCAAGAATCCAGTTATTCCTACTTCGGGAGAATTACTATGTTGAGACGATACGCGGCCATCATAGTCTAATTTAGCTTCGGACATGAGAGGGGGGGGGGGGAGGAACAACGTCACTTTTAGAGAACCAATAAGGGTACCGGGCTGATTAGGTTTTTTTAGTGGTTAAGAAGCTTACTCTTCGAGCTTGAGGTGGCGGGTTTGGGTCGGCAAAAATCGCCTCAATATAGTCATTCTGCCGTTCGAAGTAGAAATAAAAATGCTTAAAAATAGAACAAGTAACATTCTAGTGTCACCAATTTTAATGGTAGATTGAGATTTGAGTCCGGGAACTCGTATAGTTCATAACAAAAATCCATACCTCTACTTGGAATGCTTATCTTGCCGTAAGATCACTCTGACGGCGTTGGCCACGCCTACGAGTGAAAAAATTCCCTCTGAGCGCGCTATCATATCACGTTGTTGTTTGTTAAATTAACATAGTGACGTCAAAAAACCGACAGCCACATCGAAACGAAAATCTGCCGTGATAAGCATTCCAAGTAGAGGTATGGATTCCTGTTCAGAATCTGGGCGCGAGACTGATAACAAATTCGAGGCTGAGTCATGTTTTGTAAGGGGTAACGGTTCAACTGAAAGTTAATAAAGAAATTCAGTCGAGGAAACGTTGACTGTATTTTAGGTCATCATTGGTGGACGCCCAGTTTCCAATCATTCGCGGAGTAAAACTGAAATATGACACGACGGCGTTCAATCACGTGACCCTTTGTAGATGTCGCCCTTGTTCGCGGTCGAACGCGCCCTCTAGATTTCTAGCCGGCGAAAGAAAAGTCTCCGAAGAGCCCGATAAGAAGCGGGCGTAAAATTGCCCGCTAGAGGGCGCGAGAGGCCGAAAGAGCCGTATTGAGGGAAAGTCACCGCCGAGGATTCTATATTGATGGATGGGCCGAGGTGACAGTTGAAAACTGTATTCGACCCTTTTCACCCGCTTCTCCCATCCCATTATATGGAGTTTTTCAAACAAGCCCTCTCTAAGCGAGCCCCCACCTCGGATAAAGAGGGCTTTTTCAAAAACTTGTATATTTCAACGTCTTTTAACCAAGATAAACCAAAGTGTTTTTCCAACTCCCCGTCTTTAAACTTTTGAAGTATTAAAAAGACCCTTCTCTGCCGCGTAATAGTTCGGTGATTGGTCTCAATTTTAATAGTTTATTAATATAATAAATTATATATATTCTAATCCGATCGATTATAACATCTTAAACGTAGATAATTATTTCGGGTTTTAGCATTCCTCGAGCGGGGAGAGCCAAAGTGGAAATTCTTCTATCAAAATGGAAGTGGATGTCGCGTGCTCTCTTTTTTTATCAGAATGCGATGGTATTTGATTAGTTTTAGCCTAATTAGTTTCGTTAATGAGCAGCCTCTCACGAATCTGAAAACGGTGCCCTCGCCACACCCCGATGAAAACATTCTTCTTTCGAAATAGACACGCGTGGTTTCGGCTTCCATTACTATTAGAATGGCGCGCGCCTATCGTTCTTATTTTCGCCGGAATACTAATTTCTAGGCGGAAAATCGCTTTTGCAAAGATGGACGAACGGCGATTGCTGATTCGTTAATTCGATCGTGTTTTCTTTATTAAATTTGGCGACGGTGACGATGCGTTTCCGTGATGCGCGTAACCTCCTTTTCGCCATAACAGCGGCAAAAGCTCTGGTTTTCATTTATCTTAACTGTTTATAATTAACCCGCTCTCGTGTGTTGGTGTCTAAGGCTCTAGCCGACACCATATCGTGTGACTCTAAAAAAAAACAAAAAAAAAACAACCCGCTCTCGTGTTAGCTTGTATTTCTTGTTTATTAAGTTAAAGGTTCATAGAATCGTTGGCAAAATTAGGTCAGAGTTTCATGAAGCTTCTCAAAACGCGTGATTGTGTAGTTCCACCCCCAAACGTTTTGTGGCCCTTACAAACCTTTTCAGGCGATACTTAAAAACGGAGTTTACGTTAACTTATTAAACGTATGAAATATTACTTTTGGCTTACTAAACCCGGTTTTTAAGCATAGGTTGAAAGTAAGTACAACCCAGTTATTTTTATCCAATAAAGCCTTTTTTAGCATTTAGTTCAGTTTTAACTGTTACTAAATTTAAATAGAAGTCTGTTTAAAATTTTAAACCGACTTCCAGGCGTATGTCTCATATTTAAATTTAGAAACCGTTATATCGCTGACATGGACAATTATAGTTTTTATTTATTAGTTCCGTTTTCTTGGTAAAAATATTTTTAAGATCGACAACATCCACTGAATTTTATTCCATGTAGTTTAAATAGCCGGACAGTTATCAGTCATAGTTAGAGGTCGGGGACGGTTAATCATTATCCATGTTTAAATTGATTTTTTCCGGGAAAAAAATGTAAACAAAGAAATTTACCGGTTAATATTTCGGAAAATGATTAAAAAACATGTATTATTCGTAAAATTTGAGCTTTTTATCGAAAAAAAGTCGTTTTCCGATTAATTTTACAAATTTATCAAAACATTAATCGGATAATACAGAAATATAAATTACTTGATCAAAACGTTTTACGAATAATTTTGAGAGCTTTATCTATTGAATAAAAGTTAACCATCTCCGACCTCTAGTCATAGTTGAGACTTAAAGGCGAAAATGCCACGACGGTGAACGTCGACGTGAAAAATTCCCGTTAAGGCTGGTTTTCACTTGGGCAAAAACGCCACAGCGGTGAACGTCGACGCAAAAAATCCCCGTTAGGCCTAATACAAATTTTACGCGTCGAAGCTCGCCGTCGTGCCATTTTGGTCTTAGTGAAAACCAGCCTTTAGGCCTAATGCAATATTTTTGCGTCAACTCTCACCGATGGGGCGTTTTTGCCCTAGTGAAAACCAGCCTTTATTCTTAAAAATGAAAAACGCCGCTAAATTATTGGTCAGTTGCGATTACTGGACCTGTGCAAATCGAAGCGAAAGGGTGTGAACTAGAGTCCAACGCCGATGAAAATTCACCAGTGGCGTCGTAACCTATGTTTAGAGAGCTTAGAGGCGGCGCGCCGACATTTGTTTTTCAACGGTGGCTTTAGAGCAATTTAATCAGCGGCGGTGGAATTTGCCGGCGTACGCATTAAAAATACGTATAATAATATAATAAATTAAAAAATAATCAACAAAAGGACTAGTAACTATCGTGTGCATTCAGAATTTTGAAACCAGTTACCAGGGCTTCTGTTTCCATACCTTACAAATAAAGTTTGAGAATTAAATTTTTTAAACTATGAACTCATTGAGAAAACGGAATAAAACCGGCTCGCCGGGCTCTAGTGTGTACCTTTAGAGTCAAGAGCAAACTTTCGAAGATAATAATGTCTCGCGATACCATTTAAACCTAACTTTTATTATTTTAAACCTATTTAAATGAAACACTTCTTCCATTTTAATATTTTTGGCATTATCACATCCTTACCCCGAATCAACCGCGTCCGAAATATATTTAAATTCCTTCGATGGAGGCTTCTTTACGTAAGAGGCAACTTTGCACGATGGCGTAACGCATTATGAACTCCAAATTGAAAAGGAAGCTATGATCAGCCCGGGGGTTGTTACTTAAGCGGCATTCTTCGGTAAACAGTTCTTTCGGCTTAACTTCAGCGGGGTTTATCGAAGCTGTTCTAGTGGAAAAAGTATTGGTGTGCGTGGTGGAGCTCAACACTCGGTTCTCGGTGTAGCTATAATCCCTTTTATATTGGAAAGCGACCTACGCGTTTCTAGCTAGAAATCAATGTTGATTTGCTTCTCATATCTCCGCATGGGTTACGACACGGGTTTCGCCAAAAATTATTAAGTTGGCGATCAAATCGGACGAAATACTCGGTCTTTTTAATAAAGACCACCCAAATTTGTTTTATTAACTTTAAATCCTTATTTATTAAAATATTAAATATTTATTCCGAGTGGAAAAATCAACATTTCTCGATGTCATGATTACATAAGGCATTAGACCTTTCAAACTCCGCTGATTACGTCATTTGTTTGAGTCCGCCTAATAAATTATATTTAGGAAACATAGAGCTTTGTTAGTTGAATCATATGTAACATAATTACTTATAAATGTGCCTCTGTTTAACATCTCTGTATTAAAAATTTAAATGAGACCTTGTTTCACAGCCACCAATGAAAATACGGACTAACGTCGCGTAAAACTGGTTTTAACTTCCTTCCCTCCCCGCCAGAACTAGTTTTGATGACGATAAAACCGTCATGGACTGGGAAGTGACGTCAATTACGTCATATCCTTGCAACAAGGTCTCATTGAGTAAAAGTTCTTTCTGGCACATTTATGAGTAATAATGTTACATATGGTTGAAAAAACAAATTGTTGGCTTTGTTTCAAAATTTAGCGTTTTAAAATCTTTACTAATAAACGCAACGTAACAATATTTGTTTTCCAAAAATGGTGTTATTTTCTTGAAAATCGCTCCTCGGTTGTATGGAGTACTAGAAACGATTTTAGCTTCTAGGATAGGCTTGTCGTGATGCGTGTCCTATCCTAGTCACGGCTCCTCCAGCACGCTGCTGCCGCTGATACTTTCCAGGCGGGGCTCGAAGAAAATCCGCCTCCGACTGAATTCTGATATTTCGTCATTCTGAGCGTAATTTAATGGGCGGATTTTTTACGCGGCAGCTGTTTCTTTTCTCAACATTCCGCGTACTGCCAACAAAATTGAATTTATCGGAGGTAGCAGTGACCCTTATATGGCAAATGCAGCGCGGCCTACCCTCTCGCTAGTCTTCGAGCCGATAGGGTGTCTCTTACGCTATCTGTACTTTTTGAAATAAAGAAGTATGCCTCGATATCTTGGTAAAAAATTCTCTATCGCACGCGGGCTGCAATTTAGTATGGATTTAACTGGCAAGCCTTCTTTTTCATATTTCTTTTTGGACGAGATAGGTATTTCTTAACAGCTTCCCCAAAGTCTTTGTTTGCCGTTGTTGGCTGACACGGGCAGGTTTTCTTGGCATTGCTTTAATGGTAGACGAGATCTTTTGAAAGATGGCTCAGAACTCTCGCGCTCAGGGGCGTAGGAGCGTTCTAGAAGTTGGGGGGGGGGGGGGGCAAAGAGAAACGAAAAGGGGTCTAAAGAATGGTTTTGATTTTTTAATGGAGTGTAGCTTCTCCGAGTGCATGTGTACTTTTTACTACTATGTAAATTGGTGGGAAAAGACTGAAATTTAAACACAGTGTGGTTCTATAAGCTTAATATGAGTTTAAAATGAGCATTTGAGCCTTTTGAAGATTTCAACAGACCAAAAAGTTGGAGGGGGCAATAACATTAGTTGCCCCTCCCAGCAAACTTTTAGGGAGGGGCATTGCCCCCTTGCCCTCCCTAGTTCCTACGCCCCTGCTCGCGTTAGCGATGTTTTTAAAAGTGAAGAGGTGAAGGTTTTTAAGACTAGATATATTCTTAGAAACGATACTATTCTAGTTGCCACCAGAGAAGTTATATTTTTAAAAAATATCACGAATTAAATTTAACTTCTAAGAGTAAAATAAGCGGGAATCCAATAGACCATTGTATAAAATACTACTTATGTGCTTATTTACTTTTGTATATAGAGAGGCAGAAGGTTTGGCCCGATTTTTCATGAACCAGGGAAGCTCAAAAATGGATTATCTGGCAAACCTGCCAACCTAGTTATCTGGATAAATAGTGGATTTTTGATCAAAATTCTACTCATATAACGGTTATAGTTTTATGCAAACCATTATAAATAGTTAATTACCTATATCGCATTGATTTTGTAAATATCTCAGTTATGAAATTACTATATTTTGAAATATACCATCTTCACGTAGGTTACCTTAGCTCTATTTTGAAAATCGACTTTATGGGCGACGCTTCAGAATATACCAATCAAATAGGAAAATTTTTTAAAACCAAAGAATAAATAAGTGTGCAAGTCCTAGTGAAGTTGCGCTATGTTGTCTATGTGAAAGTGTTTGGCCTGTTTAGCTAGGAATTTATAGAAAGGTCTATTGAGTTGGTCAATACGAGTCTGAAATTTTGATAATATCGTTTTATCCGTACCAAACTCGAAACTCACTCGAAAAGAGTCCGAATTTATACCTCGAGGTCAAAGTCTTTCGCGAATACCCGACGCCACGTGTTTTTTCCTTAACCAAAAAATCGATCCCATCCTCGTTGGAAAATAGTGACATCTTGAACGTTTTTTGGTACGCGAGTCATGAACTGGCACGGCGAAAAAATCTAATTTGATTTTTAGTTTCTGCTTGCTTTTGACGATAGAATTTATTTGTCGAGTCTCTCTGGTCGGCGTTTGGTGGTGGCGTAATATTTGGTAAATATTTATATCTTTAAAATGAGGGTGATTATGCGCCTTTGATTTTGTTCAATCGTAATTGTAACTCTTCCGTGAGTTCTAGCCATTTCTTTTACTTAAATGCTAAAACACAAACGTCTTATTTTACTAACCATTTTTTGAAGCAATTTTAAGAGGTGTTATAACAAGTGCTGAAATTGGGTCTATCTATGCATACTTTCTTTCACGTCATAAATAGAGAACGTTGAAACTAGTTTTGATAATTTACCCCAAATAAATGATACCGGAGTTAAATGAGGTAGAGAGCCCGTTGCTACGACAAATGACAACTAGGACCGTTGCAAGGTTAGATTACTTCTAGGGCCATTACCCGAGTTAGGTGATATCTAAGGCCAGACGATGTTTTTTTTTGCAAGTTAAGAAGTTAGCTGATTTCTAACGAACCTAACCGTTGTCTATGGCCCGTAACGAAGCTAAATTTTGTCTAGGGAGCATAATGAAGCTAGGTGATGTCTAGAGAACGTATCAAAGCTAAATGAGGGTAGATGACGACTTGTGCCCGTATTGAGACTAAATTATGCTTAGGGCCCGTATCAAGGGTTGGTTGATTATGTCAAGGGGTGGTAACGTAGCTAGGTGTTGACTATGACCCGTATCAAGGCTAAACAATTTCTGGGGCCCGCAAAAGAGGCTAAATTAGGTCTCGGGCCCGTAACAAGGCTAAATTTTGTCTTGGGCCCGTAACAATGCCAATCAATGTCTAGGGCCCGTAACAAGACCAATCGATGTCTAGGGCCCGTAACAAGGCTAATTTATATCTAGGGCCCGTATTGAGGCTAGAGTATGACTAGGGAGTAGGGTCCGTAACGAGGCTAGATGATGTCTAGGGCCCATATCACGGCTATTTGATCTCTGGGGCCCTTAACGAGACTAAATTATGTCTAGGGCCCATATTGAGGATAGATGTTTACTAGGGCTAGTATAAAGGCTAGATGATATCTAGGGTCAGAAGTGACGGTAAATGATATCTAAGAACCGTGTAGATTGATAAAAGAAGAATATACGAGTTGAGAATCTTAAAAGGTGCTTTCAATGATTCCTTTCCTGTGAGGGTGCTTTGATGGACCTCATTTCTGAAATGGTTTGTTCAATTCACATCCTTTTTCCGCGAAAAGGCGAATTTATGCACCTTTAATAACATCTTTTATTTTTACAGTGTGCATAATTTAATTGTTCGAGTCTTTTATTCTAATCTCAAAACCATTTTTCTTCAGATGGCACTAGTGTCAAATGCATGAATGTATTATTTTTTCATCGAAAGCTCATTCGCATTAACCAAAGGTTAAGTAGGCCAATTCTTTACCCGCTAACGTTTACGTAACCTTCGCGGAATTGCAAATTGTCAGCGAGCAAAATCCGCATTGACGGACCACCTTCGTAAAGTCGATAGGATAGTCGCGCCCCGAAATGAGGTTTCTGCGGTGATCAAAGCGCGAGCTCGTAGTTCGGGGTCCGTAGCGATGGCCGTAGCGCCTGTGCAGTGGAGTCGCGGCTTTATTTTTGGAAATCGATGGAATAACGTTTTTTCTTCCCTAGAGTTTAATTTATAGGCCGCTTATGGCCTTTCCCAGAGTTCCACCAGATAAACCGGCCTTCTTTCTACGAGCGTAGAGGAAACCTCGCTTTAAAATCGACTCTAGTTTTGCAGCCGCGGGTGCCCATTACAAGCTCCCCGGATAAGTCGTTTCTCTTCGCCTCAATTCCCGTAAATCCGGCCGTTCTTTATTGTTGCCTTCTGTCTCGCTCAGCTTAGCTTACCTCCTCACATTGTCATTCCGTTGCTATTTTTTGAACGTATTAAAAATCATGTTTGGCATATTGTTGTTTCTAACTCTAACTACTCCTATTGTGCTAGAGTAATTTCTACAGTTGTTAATTTTCCGGAAAAATAAAATGCGGAAAAACTTTCCGCAAATCGCAAAAATAAAAAATTGATACATAAATTACTTTTTAAGGGTTTTTAATGCTTTTAACTTTTTATCGATATAAAATTTCTAATAATTTAAACATACTACAAAACATTAATCAGTTTAAACCTAGTCTAGAGGTTTAGTTTTACTTTTAGATTCGAAATAATGAGGCGAAAATGCCACTTTCTTTAAATTTGCAAACAATGTATTAGACTAATCATAGATTTTTTTCGGAAAGAAACGGAAAATATTCCGGAAAAAAGGCTTCGGTCATTTTCCGACTAACAACACTAGTAATTTCCTATATAACGCGAATTTTAGGAACGAAAAATTCCAAAACACTTATTTTGTTATTAGTATACACATATCATTTCGCTCGTGTTACACTATACGGTTTTTTCGATAATTTAGCACCAATTCCGGGACGTAGTAAGTATCTCTTTTGGTAGCGGTGAAATTATCGTTTCGTCAACTGGAGCCGGGGGGGGGGGGGGGGGGAGGGGGTCTTTAGTGGCTGACCTTTCAGAGTTCAAAATGCAAAGCGTGTTGGCGGAACGTTCGCTAACTATAAAAAAGTCGTTGAATTTTCGATTTCTCCAACTTCACAAAAATTTGGGAACTCTCGAGGGATGGCTCTCAAAAGCTCTCCATCAATGGCTTCACCCTCCGGTCTTCTTTAGATCACTCCTAATTGCAAATTAAACCATGAACCTGGAATCTAAAGTGCTCCGAAACATATACTTTGATTCTATAAAATAAAAAATAAGTTAGTTGCTAGCAGTAAAAGTATGGAATACGTATTTTATTATTTTAATTCCTTAAAATCGCATTTTCTATAGGGAACCAAAACTGTAAATGTAGGCTTCTCCCTGAACAGCGGAGCGCTGCTGTAAGAATATTTCTACAGGCGTTTGTAGGTCAAATGTAGACTAAATCCAAACTTCAACGCGACTATAGAAAGGTGACTATACAATTTTAACATATAACAGCATAATTTTTCTCCGCAACAAGTACAGTGAATTTAGTATGGGAAATTATTTTATCTTCGGAAGACAATCCGCTAAACTTCATCCAAGTTTGAGGGCAAATCTCCAAATTTAAATTAGCCGATATCTGGCGACTAAATAGGCGCGATTCTTGGGATTATATTCAATTAGCTAAGAGAGAGGCATCTGGCATTTGGCAATATATATTAGCCGGCAGAAAGAGCGTCTTTTACTAATGGCAGGAAAAGCCTTCCTCGATCTCTGGGCTCGCGCGTCCGCCTCGAAGATAGCCATTGGAGCGACTGTAACTGCGGCTATCTTTGAGGTAGTCCGCGATCGGTGGCTCGGCGATAGCTTCCGCTTTACTAAATTACCCGCAGGTATATCCGGCAGGCAAGACCACCTCGCGTCTATCTCTCTTATCTTCGAAACCCATGTTGACTGCGTAATAGAAGCCTGTACCCACTTCATTTTCCAAGGCCTCAGTCCGCCCGCCTGAAAGAGAGAAATATCATTTTCGATTATGAGAGTGGCCGAATAGAAGCGGGCGCCTTGGAAGCGAGCGCGCTGCCTTTGTCCAGTTATGTTAAAATGGAACCCTTTTCGCTTCTGCCCTTTCTTTCGAGGGAATCTGTTTATGGGGAACATTTTATTCAATTCCAGCAACAGCTGAGGCTGGGGCTCTTTATAATTGGAGGCCACCATACCTTGTTTTGCCTAACGCGCCTAACCGCGCGGAATTTGATTAACAACATTTTGGAAGCGAGTCATCGGGCTGGGATTTCGTGAAATTCGCCACGCATTTGAGGTCGGTCGCCGCGCATTTGAGGTCGGTCGCCGCGCATTTGAGGTCGGTCGCCGCGCATTTGAGGTCGGTCGTCACGCATTTGAGGTCGGTCGTCACGCACTTGAGGTCGGTCGTCACGCATTTGAGGTCGGTCGTCACGCATTTGAGGTCGGTCGTCACGAATTTGAGGTCGGTCGTCACGAATTTGAGGTCGGTCGTCACGCATTTGAGGTCGGTCGTCACGCATTTGAGGTCGGTCGTCACGCATTTGAGGTCGGTCACCGCGAATTGGAGGTCGGTCACCGCGCATTTGAGGTCGGTCGTCACGCATTTGAGGTCGGTCGTCACGCATTTGAGGTCGGTCGTCACGCATTTGAGGTCGGTCGTCACGCATTTGAGGTCGGTCGTCACGCACTTGAGGTCGGTCGTCACGCACTTGAGGTCGGTCGTCACGAATTTGAGGTCGGTCGTCACGAATTTGAGGTCGGTCGTCACGCATTTGAGGTCGGTCACCGCGAATTGGAAGTCGGTCACCACGCACTTGAGGTCGGTCACCACGCACTTGAGGTCGGTCACCACGCACTTGAGGTCGGTCGCCGCGCATTTGAGGTCGGTCGCCGCGCATTTGAGGTCGGTCGCCGCGCATTTGAGGTCGGTCGCCGCGCATTTGAGGTCGATCGCCACGCTTGTAGAATGTGTTATTTTGGTTGTTGTTTATTTTTGTCGTGTCGAAGCTAGTTTATAATGCTGAATTAAAATTAAATTCTTCCAAAAATGTAATTTTTTAAACTGATTTTTAGGTGGTTTTAACTAGATTATATTCATATTCAGGAATCAGGATTTGATAAACAGATTTTTAAAAACATATGAGAACTCTTATTTACCATTCGAACCGAATTTAAATATTTCACAAATAATATCATTTCTGTTTAAAACGTGAAAATTTTAAAGATCTTAAATCTATTATTGATTAAAAAAGAATATTAGCGACGTTTGCGAAGTAATTTGTAAAGTCGAAATTCGAGAAGCAATTACGGGGAAAACACGACAGGGTTTTTTTTTAATGTAAGTTCAAGGTGTTTGTAAAAGGTTTAATTATTTTCGAATCGTCGGAAGCTTGTAAAAAAAGGGGACAAAGAAAAAATAAAAAAAAATGAAACAGGAGCATCTTGTCATTACGAGCACGTTCTTCAGCGACCAAATGGTCATTTTGTGGCCACCGTGTCTCACCGGACATCGTACACTATTAGAGGCCGTTACCTTTCTTCTACCGTTTTTTTAAGTGATAAAAATAATCTAGAAAGCTACGAGGCTCGCGGAAAAGGGCGGATAGCACTAAGCACAGAGAGAGAGAGAGAGAGCAGCGGAAAACCCTTTTAACGTTTTCCTATCGGCACGACGCAGGAACGATCCAGAAAGTTTTTCTTCGTTTTCGGCCGATTTGACCGCTCGAGTCTTCGGCTCAGCATCTTCTCCGGCAAAGTGTTCTCGTACATACAGTTTCCCCTTCAAGGCTCTCTTCGGATGCTCCTTGGTCCCCGTGGATAATACTATCCCGCTGTACGAGTCCCTCGGGTGGCTGGTCCGATAACTCTTTCTCCGATCCTTGACGTCGAATGGCAGTAGTATACAACCGACGAGAGGGGCAGAGGCCTAGCGGATGCCCTTCGTCCTATCCGGGTTTTAGAGCTCGCGCTTCCCTGGGCTTTAAATAGATTGGTCATTGATTCGAAAAGTGAAACTCCGAAAACGATCTCTCGCTGGACTAGGTCCGCCTTAGTCTACCCGGACCATTCACAATCAAAGTAATAAACGGTCTAGCCCGACGAAACTAAATGCGGCCCGCTTCATTACGAGTTGGTCATTCCGGTTAGGGTCAGTCATTAGGCCTAAAAGAAAATAATAATAATAAATAATTGCTCGATATTTTAAAACTTGCTATTGATCGTACGTTTCCCGCAATTTTTGCCCCACTCGTAAAACTACTTTCACCTATACTTAAAGGAAAAGTCCAGGTTGGGTAAAACTTGGGTCTATTTGAAAGATCATGTTTAAATAAACTCAAAAATATCAGTCGTAAAATTGTATCTTTTGTTAATGAAGAGAAATTAATTTTTAAACGAACCAAATTTACCCGCCAAGCGATCTGCCATTTTGTTTCGCGGTGACGTTTTAGGACTTTAGTCAAGCGCTGTTCGCGCTATAACAGCGCTCTGATCCCTGAGCGCGCTTGCTACGCGTGCGGTCTGCGGAGGGAAGGCGAAAGAAAATGGCTGCTCGCTTGGCGGGTAAATTTCGCTCGTTTAAAAATTAATTTCTCGTCATTAAAAAAAGATTCAATTTACGACTGATATTTTTTAGTTTATTTAAACATGATCTTTCAAATAGACCCAAGTTTTACCCAACCTGGACTTTTCCTTTAAATATTCACCTATACCCTTAACGAAATCGATGTTAAAAATATTATGTCATATCTAAATTGTAAGTGGTTAATAATTGATAATGATATTACGTAAACACGTTATCTTTGGACACTGGCATTCAATTAAATAGAACCACGTAAAGGAAAACGCGAAAAGCTCTTAAGCGGCTGATTCTTCGTCTGCTAAGACGCTTTTGTGTTTGACAATAGAAAATCGTCTGACGAAAATCCCGTAGCTTACGCGCTTCTCTTGCTGGCCTTAAATGAACATAAAAGTTTATTAAACATATTTTTGTGTTAAAAGGTCCAGTTGGTAAAATAAATCTTAGTTTTGACAATGCCAAATATAAATCTGTATTTTTTAATCATTTAAGTAACTGCTTCACGTTTTTTTTTAAGAAATATAGAATTATTCCTAAAATGAACATATTTTTTAAATCCATCTTATACAGGGTGGAATCCTCAGCCGTCGTCCAGCCTCGGTACTTCTCCTAGTACACCAGAGTGCTGCGAACACTTCTACAGGCGCTGGTAGGCCAAAAATAGACCAATGGCATAATTAGGAGCGCATCTTTATCCAATCGCCCGAAAAAGCATTTGGAAGATGCGCTTCTAATTCTTCCATTGGTCTATTTTTAGACTTGGAAAGTACCGAGGCTGGACCACGGCTGAGGCATCCAATTCTCTCATTGGTCTATTTTTGGCCTAACAGCGCCAGTAGAAGTGTTTCATCCTCAGCACTCTGGTGTACTAGGAGTAGTACCGAGGCTGGACCACGGCTGAGGCATCCAATTTTCTCATTGGTCTATTTGTGGCCTACCAGCGCCTGTAGAAGTGTTTCATCCGCAGCAGTTTGGTGTACTAGGAGAAGTACCGAGGCTGGACCACGGCTGAGGCTTCCACCCTGATAAGGGTTTTTTTTTTTAAAGTTGCAGATCCACTGTATAAAAGGCTTCAATCGTGATTAAGCGTATAGTTCGAATTCGGCATTTTAGCCTACGTAATATTTCCTACTTTGAGGATAATGATTAAAAGCAGAGCCACTCTAATGGTCATTTTTTCTACGTATGTAGCGTCATTTATTTTTAGGCTTTACCAAAATTCGGCCCGGGTCTCTTTAATGGCGACGTATACTCTAATAGGTGTACCTGTACGAGTCAATCGTTAACGAGGGGGAATTGGCTCCTACGGGATATATTTATATATGAACGCGCATCTGTGGAAGCGGATTCGTTCTGTGAGAACGATTACCGTTAACTCTAAGCACGTAGCATTCAGTTTTAATTAATTCGGAATTTCAGTTCGCGCAATTTGTGAAATGGATTGTGCACCGCGCGGTAATGCGTTTTTTTTGTTCCATTCGACGACTGCACCTTGGTAAGCCTTTGAAGAATATTTAAGCGAACTAAAACGTTATGCTCGGGCTAATGTTAATAGTATTTTATTTTCTTTTTTCAAAAAGGTTTAATTATACGGAAATTTCGTTTAAGATAATTAAAATAAATAATAGATAAATTGCGTTATACCCTGAAAACTGAATATCCAATTTTAATCTTAATATTTCTGCTAACCGAAGATGTGCGTCTTTTCTTGGATATCGAATAAAAGTCCTAATATAATTTGCTAATAATATCTAAATATCCAATATGTAAATCATTGCGTATATGTTCAGTGTAAATCCTAATATGTTTTGCTAGATATATTCGAACTTTTATCACGATGTCAAAGAGATATCCCTACTACATCGATTTATCTGCTTTTCTAAGTGGCGTTTTCTGATGATTCGTAATTCACTGTAGGCTATTGAATAAAGTAATAACTGTTTTAAGTGTTGTATTGATAGAAAATCATACCAATTTTGGATTAGCGTTAAAAATATTGTGTCTAAAAATCGAAAAATGGTTGAAATACTGAAAATTCCAATTTGATAATTTTACGGCAACTTTGTAAGAGACTTGTCTAAGATAAAAATTTGGGAATTCGCATATTTTGTTCAATAAATATTAGAATATCATTTATCTTAACACGGCATTACAGTACGAATCTGAGGTCCCAACGCACTTTAAATCAGTAATTTAACAATATAAATTTTAATCATTATAATGAAACAAAATCTTGGGAACTCATCATAGTAATAAATAAACTGTCCCTATTTTATTTTGGTTCTATCGTAAATTCTTATAATGGTCTGCTAGAGTTTACATATTTTAAAGTTTTGTTTTAATCAATAGACATAGACTCTTCTATGTTGGAAATGCTGTAGATCTCCATGACAAATAAAATCGTACAAAAGCACTCTGTGAACGATAGTACCAACCTATTCAACAGTAAGGTACTATTATTTCCTAATGATCCTTATCACAATTGACTCAATATCAATAATAATAGATACCCAATAGGCGGTAGCATAAATTGCAAGGTCTTCTGGGTAAAAATTATTTTGGGTAAAAAAATAATATTAACCAGGTTTTAAAATTACGCGAAAGTTTACTGTTGGCCAACGACTTCCACTATATTTAAAAATAAACCTTTTAGAGATTGTATTAAAGAAAATAATTTGGTGGTAATTTAAGTTAGTTTTAAATATTTGTACTAGTTTTAATAGATACACAACGTAAGCATAGTTAAAGCGTATAATTTCATAAGCATCATAGGTTAAAGGCCTAGGTTTTCTTCTGCCTGTCACCCTTTAAATTTACTTTCTTTCCAAACAAATACCCTGATAGTAAGCCAACGTGTTCTGCTGTTGGCCTACCACCAGGGTATTTGTATGGAAGGAATGTAAATATAAAGGGTGACAGGCAGAAGAAAACCTAGCCCTCCGGGAGCTTAGATCCTGCTCCGGCTCCGACTATTTTTGGAACCGAATTCACTAACTTTGTGGTCGTAGTGCTGGAAATTTGACCGACTGTAAATACCACATATCCTAATCATATTTATGGAAAATTTACTATACATTTAATGCGTAATATATTTATCACTGAAAAAGGCTATTATCAAAAGTAGCATAAGACCCAAAAGTGTGTCAGCTGTTCCTTCGCGCCTATTAAAATTTCTAGTGAGACCTAGTCACACTATAGACTATATAACCTACTAGTTGGAATAGTAATAGCAACTTTATATTTAGTCTATAGTCTGGCGCGATTTACTCGCCCGTAGACATTCGTTCTAAAACGCCTCACTCGGCGGCGCTGGAGTACCTCGGTTTTGATGACGTTTATTCCGACCCCCTCCTCGTTTCCCTGTTTTACTTTGCGACAAACTCTCATTAACTACTATACCGTTCTGACACACTTTTGGGTCTTATGCTACTTTAGCTATTATTAACAACGTCCATGGAATCTTGAATACCCAGAATTTTGATATCTACTGGATCTCCAAAACCATCTGATCTGAAATATATCTCAGAGATAGCAAACCTGGATGTATCCTATGGAGTTATCATGAATATCCCAAGATAATATCATTTGGATATCCATTATTTCAATTATCTACACTTGATGGGTAGTTGAAATCGTGATTCGAAAAGATCATAATGAAATATCGGAAAAATCCGATATTTCTAATATATTTCGATGACGTAGGTGTCAATATTTTTTTATTATTTATATTCAATTAATGAAATATTTTAGTTGGGGTCTCTCGTTGGGAAAAGGTAATTATTTTTTTAATTTAATTTTAAAAATTGTAATTTTAATAAAATTTAATTTTATAAATTGTAATTTTAATAAAATTTAATTTTATAAATTGTAATTTTAATAAAATTTAATTTTATAAATTGTAATTTTAATAAAATTTAATTTTATAAATTGTAATTTCAATAAAATTTAATTTTAAAAATTGTAATTTCAATAAAATTTAATTTTTAATTTTTAATTTCAATAAAATTTAATTTTTTAATTGTAATTTCAATAAAATTTAATTTTAAAAATTTTAATTTCAATCAAATTTAATTTTATAATTGTAATTTCAATAAAATTTAATTTTAAAAATTGTAATTTTAAGAAAATTTTATTTTAAAAATTGTAATTTCAATAAAATTTAATTTTAAAAATTGTAATTTCAATAAAATTTAATTATAAAAAATGTAATTTCAATAAAATTTAATTTAAAAATTAATTTTCCATTTTTTTTTAAATTATGGCATGTTTTCCGTTGAGTTTTCCTTGGGGTTGGGTTAATTAGAGGTGTGGAAATTTGTGGGGAATTTACTATCCAGCAATGGGAATTTCAAATTTTCGAATATTGGCAACACTGTTTCAGTTTAGTGGTTTGTACGTGTAGAAGAAGAGTCGACGAGACTAGAGAGAAAAGGAGTAGAAGGGGCTTTCTCGGCGTCGCGTTGTTGCGGCCCCTCGACCGTTAAAGCCATTTCCAAGACGACGTTATTTGACCAACAGAGATGACTTCTCGGGCGTGCAGCATTCGTCCCGATGGACCCCGACTAATGGCTCTCTTTCTCTTGTCTTTTTTGGCTCCGGCGAAATCGCAGATTTTGGGATCTTGCGGTTGGCTCCTGCCATCGACGCCACCCTGCCATTTTTCAAGTCCCCAAATGGTGATTCAGGAACATTTTCGGTGACATTTGAACGGGTATTCGTGTACCAAAATAGATAGTACTATAACACGCCGTGACATAAATATTGTTGTACTAAACTATAGAAAAACATAATACCCGTCAAGAATATATTCGACTGAACAGAGAACACTGAATTCCGGACACATCACGCAAATGACTCGGTTAAACAGTCGTATTTTCACGCGTTTTGTTCGTAGCTTGTATAATTAGAGTTGCTGTTTCGTTCACACCATTCACGAAATACATATGGTTTTTTCGGTAAAATTTTCCGTATTTTTCCGGAAAAAATAAAAAAAAGTTTTAATTCCATGATTAGTCTAATATCAAATTTAAATAAAGCGGCATTTTCGCCTAAATTTTTCGAATCGAAAAGTAAAACTAAACCTATAGACTAGTTTAACAATGTTGTATTGTAGTATGTTTACTGATATTAGACATTTTATATCGATAAAAAGTTAAAAAAATAAAAAACTCTTAAAAAGTAATTTATGGTTAAAATTTTCCGGAAAATGTTTTAGAAATTTTTCCTCATTTTATTTATCCGGAAAATTAACATCACAATTTTTACGTATTTTCATATTTTTACCAAAGTCACCTCGGTTGTTTTCCAAACACATTGCTGTTTCGTTCGCATACTTCACGAAAGGTGATTGAGATTTTGCGCGTCAACTGGCAAACGAATATTTAAAAAAAAAATCTTTCTACTAATACTCAATATGTTAATTTACCTTTATGAAGGTGGGCAAAAAGATATTATCGTTAAATTTGATTCAATCAAAGGGATGTATACGAAATTTATAAAGTTTAAATATTTGGGTCATCAAAACGGTTGCTTATACAACGTGACCAATAAAAAAACTTTCGTATGGCCAACACGTTGGGGAAATGGTTTTATCTATTTAGACGGAGCAACTCGTGTTGACCAACAATGCTTTTGTAAAAAGGTTGGCTCGTGTAAATAGGGCTTTAAGTCGTAATGATAAATAAGTGGTATTTTTTCATAATCACTTGTCAACGGTTTGGGTGGGCTCAAAATATTTTCCAGTTGAGAAGATAATGATTAAATAACTAGTATTTTGTGTTGGTTCAATAGGAGAGGTTAAGCAGGATGCTCTAGACGTCGGAAGTATCTAGACCTACGATAAATTAAATGCTTTAAAATCAGTTCACTCTGATTGCTAGAGAAAACATGTACGATAGAATTTTAACACATTTGAGAGATATTTGCTAAGCCCCGGTACATGGTGAAAATAAAAACGTGTTTAAAAAATACTAAAACGCGCCTTATGTTTGGATGTGAGCATTGTCCGAACACAAACATTTGTTTTAGTGTACCCTGCTTTACTCTAAATGTGTCACTGATTTCGCCTTAAAAATTCAAGGATTAGCGCATTTCAATTTAAACAACCTACCATAATTATATCTCAAATTTTTGGGCAAGGTAATTGTAATATTTAAACGCTATAGATAGTTAACTACTTGTCAGAAATATGGCGTCTACATCAAGTTATAAAAGGCTCCGACTCCGAAGTAGAAAATCTAAAAGAAAACCGTGGAGAATGATCACTTGAATCACGACGTTGTCGTTCAAACTTCTAGAGCACTCTGCTTAACCTCTCTATTAATAACGAGGCTCTCTCGTCCTTGCAAACTTATTGAAATGAGACTACAATAATTTGCAAAGTGAAATTACAAATGTTAGCCATTTGCATGATTTGTAAACGTTTATACTATACGTAAAGTTATCTCCGTATTGTTGCTTCCTACGAGTCCGCAGCTTCGTGTCCTAATTTCGATCTGGTCAACGGCGATTTTCCTGAATTATGTTGGAGCAATTTTCATCAAGCGGAATCACGGAGAAGGGTACGTGGAAACACAATGTTTCAATTGTCCGCGTGATTTTTAGGAGTTTCTTTTCGCGAATCTCTTTGGTTAGTAATCCGAACGAGTTGATCCCGGCCAAGTAGCATGGCGCTGCGGACTCGGATTGGATTGGGGTGGAGCATTAATCAAGCTCGAGGAAACCGGTCATTAGGGTTGGCCGAGCTATAATTGGATAGCCGTAGCTAAGACATTGACACTAAGCCTCGTCTCCATTAGCTTCCCGCAGCCCAAGAGATTTCGCTCCTCTTTTAGCTTGTCTCCATTTTTTTCTATGTTTTCTTTCCTTTGATATTTTTTGCCTCGTTCCCCGCCGTTTTGTTTAGCCTTTTTTTCATTAGGGATTTCGGGGGCGGCTTTCTTGAACCTGCCGCTCGCCTTTAGTCTCATCGTTGACGCGTAAGCTTAACCCAATATCGGACCAAAGATACAAAGATCATATTTTCGTTTTCTGGAGCGCGCGCGCACTAATGTAATCTACTTACGCGAAGAAACAAGATCACCCTGTTTGTTGAGTTTATTTAATAAAAACACGTTTTGATTTTTCTTTGACCAAGGCCCGTTTTGTTGTAATACAGTTTAAATTGAATACGCGTTGTCGAAGTTGTAAGGGATCATTTTGGGTTTTTCCTTGTTAAAATTAATGCTATTACCATGGTTTTACTTTAGGGATAATTTTGGGTTTTTCCTTATTAAAATTAACACTATTACCATGGTTTTACTTTAGGGAAAATTTTGGGTTTTTCCGTATTAAAATTAACGCATTTACCTTGGTTTTACTTTAGGGATAATTTTGGGTTTTTCCTTATTAAAATTAACACTATTACTATGGTTTTACTTTAGTGATAATTTTGGGCAATGGTTTTAGTGATTAGATATTTATTTTAAATAATACAAATTGTTTTTACGTATGTTTACATATTTTGGCCAAAGTCCTATTTACACAAGCCAACATTTTTGCTAAAACATTGTGGGTCAACACGAGTTGCTCACCTCGGTTGTTCTCTAAACACGTTTCTGTTTCGTTCGCACACTTCACGAAAGGTTATTGAGATTTTGCGCGTCAACTGGCAAACGAATATTTAAAAAAAACAATTCTTCTACTAATACCCAATATGTCAATTTACCTTTATGAAGGTGGGCAAAAATAATATTATCATTAAAATTGGTTTAATACGAAAATTATAAAATTTTCAAAACGGTTGTTTTTAAAACGTGACCAACCAAAAACTTTCGTATGGCCAACACGTTGTGGAAATTTGTTTTATTTTCACGGAGCAGCTCGTATTGACCAACAATGCTTTTGCAAAAATGTTGGCTCGTGTGATAAATAAGTGGTATTTTTTCGTAATATTTTGTCACCGCTTTCGAATAGGCTTAAAATATTTTCCAATTGAGAAGATAATGATTAAATAACTAGTATTTTGTGTTGATTCAATATCAGATGTTAAGCAGGACGCGCTAGACGTCGGAAGTACCTAGACCTACTAGAAATAAAATGCTTTAAAATCACTTCACTCTGACTGCTAATGAAAACATGCACCGTTACGATATAATTATAACACTTTTGAAAAATATTTGCTAGACCCCGGTACATGACAAAAATAAAAACGTGTTTAAACAATACTAAAATGAGACTTATATATGGATGTGAGCATTAGTCGTAGTGATAATTAAGTGGTATTTTTCTGAAATCATTTGTCACCGCTTTGGGATAGGCTTAAAATATTTTCCAATTGAGAAGATAATGATTAAATAACTAATATTTGGTGTTGATTCTAGATAGTTGTTGGTTCTATCACGGTTTATAGAATCTACACAGTTTGGGGCGCTTGGGATATGGGAGCGTCCTCTTTCTGGCTACTCCCGCGTTTAGAAGTTTGAAATTAGGATAAGGCGCCGAAAGCGTCATCTGGCGAAAACTAGTGTTTTAACTTTACTGGATGCTTCGGGACTCCAACCTTGGAAGGTTTTCTGAATTTCATATTTAACTAAATTAAATATATTGTTTATACTAATTATTTATTTTTCATATTATTTAATCCTAAAACATCTTATAATTTTCAAAATTGTATTTTGGAATGTGTTTTAAGCTTCCTGTTAAAAATATGATATTATTATTAGGCCTTTCTCTATAATCTTGGTTTTAAATTAAAATTTTAAAATATATAAATTAAATAAAAAAAACAGTTGAAGCTTTTGTGGTATTTATATTTCAAAATAATTTTTAACAAATGGTATATAAAGTACATTAGTACTCTTTATAACATACAGGTGGCGCATAGATAGCTAAGTCTGGAACAGGGTTGGCAGGCAGTAGAAAATAAGTGGACCTAATCGCTAGCATGTACGAAGGTACAGGGAGCTCCAACCTGTGTAGATTCCATAAACCGTGGTCTATTATCTTCTAAAGACGAAACGTATATTTCGAGACAGACTCACTCCGCGATGTAATAAGTGGTCATCGCGAAGAAGCGAGAAGAAGCCGAGAAAAGAAATCGATAGATTAAGGATGCGAGAAAGACATTGGGATTCTTCCGTTTAAGCTACGAATGCATTTTCGGGTCGCTTCTTTCGGAATGAATCGCAACGTTTTTTCTTGTTCTCTTCATCTCGGCTCGAAGCCATATTTGTGTCCGCTCGCGGAGGATGAGTCCCTTCTCTCGATCGCGCATAATTTTCCAAAGCTTTTGATGTATTCAGAAAAGAACTTTTGTTGTTCTTTCGGGGGGTTTTACATCTTAGAGCCAAGAGAGCGGGGAAGGTTTTGTTTTAGCTTTTCGCTAGTAAATATCAGCCTCTTTTACATTTCACCCCTCCAACTTTCTTTTAGTCATTTCTCTTAAGATTGCCCCCTTTTTATATAGCTTCCTTATTATAGCCCCGGTTATTTTCTCTCCCCCGGCCCTCCTAAACTCTGGGGATTTTAGAAAAGCACGGATGAAAAAATATATACATTCGAAGCGGTGAATAAGGCTTTGCCCTCGTTTGTTTTATTTTTTTTTTCAACTCAGTTTTGCGGCGAACATAAACCTCTCTAAACTCATTTTCGTGGTTGTTCTGTTTGGAATTTTATACATTCGGCCGTTTTATTTAGATTTCAATTTAATTCGATGGGCTGTTTTGTTTCGGATGCGCCTCAAAAATACCAAAGAGATTTCATTGTTGGCCTATTCTTTCCAATTTTTAAGAATATTTATTTTTAACCGTTAGTAGCGAAATAAACTTCCTAGACTTTTATTTTACTATTTAGAAATAATTCTTCGGAGCACAGTAAATAGGTTTCTTTCTCTATTATTGCATTTGTAGTTAATGTCCTTTTTAAAAATCTTTTGAGCTCGCTGTCGCTTTAATAATTTTTAGATTAAATTATTTCTTTCAAAAATTTAGCTTATCGCTTAAGACTTTTCAGAGGTAAATGGTGTTTAAACTTTTTTCAGGTAATTTCTTCTCTAGATTCTTCTCTAAATAATTTTTGAAGTAAATTCTTCTCTAAATAATTTTTGAGGTAAATTCTTCTCTAAATAAATTTTGAGGTAAATTCTTCTCTAAATATTTTTTTAGATAAATTCTTCTCTAAATAATTTTTTAGATAAATTCGTCTCTAAATAATATTTTAGGTAAATTCTTCTCGAAATAATTTTTGAGGTAAATTCTTCTCTAAATAATTTTTGAGGTAAATTCTTATCTAAATATTTTTTAGATCAATTCTTCTCTAAATAATTTTTTAGATAAATTCGTCTCTAAATAATATTTTAGGTAAATTCTTCTCGAAATAATTTTTAAGATAAATTCTTCTCTAAATAATTTTTTAGGTAAATTCTTCTCTAAATAATTTTTGAGGTAAATTCTTCTCTAAATAATTTTTGAGGTAAATTCTTCTCTAAATAATTTTTTAGGTAAATTCTTCTCTAAATAATTTTTGAGGTAAATTCTTCTCTAAATAATTTTTTAGGTAAATTCTTCTCTAAATAATTTTTTAGGTAAATTCTTCTCTAAATAATTTTTGAGGTAAATTCTTCTCTAAATAATTTTTGAGGTAAATTCTTCTCTAAATAATTTTTTAGGTAAATTCTTCTCTAAATAATTTTTTAGGTAAATTCTTCTCTAAATAATTTTTTAGGTAAATTCTTCTCTAAATAATTTTTTAGGTAAATTCTTCTCTAAATAATTTTTTATGTATCTATTCTTTTAAGACTTTTGAGGTATCTATTGTTTTAAGACATTTGGGTTATCTATTCTTTTAAGAATTTTGAGGTATCTATTCTTTTAAAACCTTTGAGGTATCTACTCTTTTAAGACTTTTGAGGTATCTATTCTTTTAAGACTTTTGAGGTTTCTATTCTTTTAAGACTTTTGAGGTATCTATTATTTTAAGACTTTTGAGGTATCTATTCTTTTAAGACTTTTGAGGTATCTATTTTTTTAAGACTTTTGAGGTAACAATCCCTTCAAAAATATTTGAAGATCAACAAGAATGCATTTTTTACGCTTAATTAGAATGACTGTTGAGACGATTTTAAGCAAGGGGTATGTCTACCAAAATTCAAATTGTTTGGGTGAATTAGGTACAAAAGGCAGTTTAGTCACTAATTGTCCCCAGAGATTGAAGTATAAAAAAAAGTAAAACACGTTTACAAAAATGCTTCTAGGTGGTAGCACCTTCCGGGGAAATAAAGCATAAGGCGAGTTGTCTGCCATCTATTGGATTCCCGAAACCACATGTTTAATAAGTTAATAATCATGTGATTCCGAAATCCAATCAACGCGAAATGCTCCCGATTTGCCACACCTTTTAGGCTAGATTTTGATGCTTACCTTACTTGTTTTGATTAATACGCTAACGACATCTAGTGCGAGCGAATGTAACTAGACAGGAGCCGCCACTTGCTTCGTTGGACCTCCAAAATTTTAGAAATTCCCCGTGTTTAAATTTTGACTTTGCTTAGGTCCGCAGTTTTAGAGATTGGTATAAAACCAATTTTAAGCTGTCGTCGAATTAGTTTAGCTTAAGTACTAAAAGTCCTTTGTGAAAATTCTAATTTTTTATTTATTTTTGATGTTTCTATTTCTTAACTGTAGAAATATGTAGCGTATGTGGAATTGATAATATTTTAAATATTTAGGCTTAGTTTTGTCTTAAATCTCGTACCGCCAAGAAGGCATATTTGCCGAAGTAATGCGATTTTATTATTAAATTTTACACGGTCTTATAAGTTTGGGGCACTTAAGCCATAAACCCTTGGGTATTAGCCTAGCCTAGCTGATTAATACCGTTTTATCGGGGCATCCTGTCATCCAAAATTTTCATAATTTCGTTGAGTTTAGAAGAGGAGTTTCTAAGTAAATATTTAAATATTAATAAAATATTAAAATAAACATTTAATTTTCATTTTGCGAAGTTCACTATCATTTAAAGTACCGATACATCAGTATTTATAAAATTAAATAATTTTAACTTTCAGATGTCTCCTCACAATCATGATTTTTGTTCCTTATGATTTTCTATTTTAAAATTAAGGAACGGGAACAGAAACAATTTGTGGTAGCTCAAGCGTCCCCTAAATCAACTCACTTAATTTTGTTCCAACTAAATTCCACATTAATAATACCCATAGAATGACACAAAAAAATTAAATAATATTCATTTGGAAATAAATTTCACAGTGATTTCGAACCCAGTAGGTGTAGACACGGGGGAAGTTCGAATTCGGACTCCTCCTGGAACAATGTTTAACATGAATCATTGCTTTATACACCAACTGGAGATCCAGAAATACTCTTAAAGGGCCACACCAGCGTTTGAGCTGGTTTCCCGCCAGCTCAAATGAAATGGGACAGCACTGAGCATGGCGCTTAGCTGAAACTTCATTGGTGTTCTGTACGTCACTTGGCGAAATTGAACAAAACGTGAAACGCTGGTGTGAACCTTTAATATCTGTCCCTTCTAATATTTACAAGTATGAACACGGTTTTTTCAGTTCGGAGAACTGTTTTTGTATAATTATATTTATATTTTTAAGTTATAATATAAATTTCCTCATTACTAAGTACTTAAAAAGTACCCATTTTAGGTTGAACATTCTCGTTACGGCATTCTCCAAAAGTACATTTAGAAGTAATTAGAAATTTAGAATCTTTTGAATTTTTGTAAATTACCAATTTTCATACTTTGGCTCTATAGATAGTCGTACAAAAATTAATTACATGGAAATCAAAACTTTGCCTGTTACAAGTTGTTTAAATCTACCTTAAGGGGGAAGAATACAGTAAAAGCCTCTTTTTCGTTTCTGTTTTAACAATTACATAATTGAATTATATTTTTCCTCTGGTGCTTAAAATAATTTTGATAATTATAATATTAATAGTTAACGAGATAAAAGGTCCTAACTAAAGGGTAGTTTGGGCGCTTGCCCAACTTGTTTAGCTCCGGGGGTCCGAATCAAAACGTAATAACTTAATTACTTTTAAATTTAAAATTAAAAAAATTATTTTAAGCACTGAACAAAAGGCTGTTCTACACTTAAATATTAATTTTATTAGTTAAAATACAAAATTAAAAGAGTTCAGCTTGAAATAGCACGAAAGTAGACAATAGTCACGGTAGTCTTCCCCCTGAACACTAATGTCGTTTTGACATTTGGCCAATGAACTGGCATTGTTATGACAACGAGAAATTTGATTAGAAGCTTATTCGCTACCGAAAGCTATCGGTACGCCCTCTTTTGGTTGCCGTCATAAAATAGATTGGTAGCGTATTAGCAGACGCTATAACCGTTATGATGGATGAAATAGAAGCTACAAAATGTATAATTTTCCATAGTTTTGTGTTTCCTCCATGGTAGCTCAGAGCAATTAAGACACCCAGATTTAAGGATTTTTCACAATTTTTTTAATAGCAGACGTTAGATCATAGGCGCTACTTCGGGGGAGCAAGCACCACCTAGACTCGTTTAATCTGTTCCATTGCGCCGAATCCCATTCGACCGAACCCAATCCCATTCGACCGAAAAAGACGCACTTTGGCGGATTTAGGATTCGGTCTAATGGGATTGTCCCATTCGTCTGAAAAACCCGCATTTCTCCGGATTTAGGATTCGGTTTTATCCGTTTCAGCATTTGTCTGAACAGCATGCAGTGTTACCTAACCTAACCTAACCTAATAGACTTAGAAATATATTAAAACGCTTCCATAAAAAATCAAAAGGAGTAGAAAGAAAAACTTTTTGCGGTCGCTCAATTTGTGAATATTGCGTCGGTCGATTAGAAAAATACAAAACCCGCCTTTGGGCTAATTTCATCATTCGGTCTGATGGGAATTTGGTTGAATGGGATTCGGTTGAATGGGAAGATACCGACTCGTTTCGGTCGCGAATAAATTAACTCTCAATTTAATTCGACGTTCAAGGCAGAATATGCGAGATCAGTATTCGGAGAGGTCACAAGAAAATACCTATTACCTGACCAACATCCTCCTGAAGTGGCATCGTCGTGGACTTTAGTTGGCTGTTGGGGAACGATCCACAACAGTTAAGTTAGAGGGGTTTCCCCGAGTAGTTCAGTTTCCCCTCCCATAAAAACTTGAGCCGCGTTCACACTTTGCATTGATATCAATTCAAAACGTTTCGAAGGCGTTGTGTGAACGCAGCTTTGTTGAGGTTAAAGGTGATAGTAAGTGCAGGGAGCTGTTAGCTCGCGTTTAATGAAGGGCTTACCACTACCCTCCTACGCGGTATAACCTGGCCACCTGAATTAAGGAATTAAAAGTCGTTAGATGTCTTAGGCCTAAGCTGCTGCCTTGGGTATTAGCCTAGCTGATTATTATGCATTATTATTTTATTCATTAATAATATATTTGGTATAATAACGACCTCAAACTTGACCTTCCTTTTTGAAAAAAAAATATTCCCTCTATGAACGCACTATTTCAAGCTATATATACAATAGCAGCTATTTTAAACAAGAATGCTTGGCAACCTTCTGTTCGGAGTAGTTTAAAAGCAAACGGGAATAATTTACGAAATTAAGAAAGGCAAATTACTGAAGATTTCGTTGTCAAACGGGTGACTGGTGCACCTGACCAGATACTCACCAATTACTCGTTGAGGGTCAAACCCAAGCTACAGTCTCTAAGCGACCCCACATGGAGACAACTATTTTAGGTCTAAGCCAGTTGACCGTGGAATTTTCGTATATTATAAAGATTGAATTATAATAAAAATTAATGATGGTAAATAAATTCTTAATACGTCCAAAATTCAACGTTAAAAATGGTCATTTATTGTCGCTTTTCGGAAATAAAGAACAACTAACTTTTAAATTTAATTAAATGGAAAATTTCGTTTTAAAACCCAAGACGCGAGAATTTTAATCCTTTTTCCGTGCAATTTACATTATTTCCTTTGAAATTCAAAAACTTGGTTTTCGTAGTATTCAAATTAGATCCGCAATGATTTTCTTTGTAATTAAATCGTGTAAATTGGCTTTAATATTCCGCTTTTCTACGAAGATAAAAACCGATCTCACCATGATTTGTTCTCCGAGTCTAGACTAGGATTTATAATTGTCTTCCTTTTCTGATTTTTTCTCTGTCGTTAAATCTGGAACTGCGGATGCGGAAAAGAAGTTCAATCCAACGCGCGTTGAATATATTTCGTTCTCTATAAATCATTAAGGATAATGCGCCGTGTTTCGCCTTGTTCCTAATTAAATATTCTTAAATGACGAATATTTAATGAGAGGAAAAATATTAGGTTTATTGAATTTAAATTATTCATGGGGTCGTTCATCGCCTCCCTACATAATCCAGGATTATAAAGCCATGAAATGGAACGTCCTTGCATCGAGTTCAACACCTACACCTTTTGAACGCGATATTAAAGGTCTAAAAAAATATAAATACAAAAAACATTATTGTTAAAATAATTATACATTTTGTATTGAGTTATGGCCTATATATTACTTGAAATGGTAAATTCATAATCGAGATACTAGAAAAGCTTTGGTAGACTGATTTTCACAAAACAATTTAAAAATGTTCACAATTTACGCAACGCGAAAAAAAAATACTTTTCGACACCTCCTCCCCGTTGTAGCGGAGAGTAACAAAATTGGCAAGACCCCACACCCTAAATTACATCGCAACTGTACAAACAACCCTCCATTGGAATAGCTAAATAAGCCTTAAAATTATTAGATTTCTATCGAAATTAAGTCTATTTTGTTTATTGTTTTACCTATAGAAAACAAATCAAACTATTATTGAGAAAAATAAGTACAAAATAGTTATTTTTATTATGTAAGGTGGCCTTCTTGTTTTAATGTGTCTCTTACGTCACAGTCTCTTGCCTTTGCAAGTCTACGAGCGCGCGCTAAATCGCCAGAGGAATATAGGTTGTTCTAGCGCGCTTGCAAATCTCGCGAGTGAAGAATATAGTATTAAAGCTGTGTCTTACTGACGTAAGAACAAAATATTATATTCTTTACTTTTTATTTTATAAAAACAACTATTGCGATTGTAACGTAAAATTAACGATAATGTAGATGTGACGTAACATTTTATGACTCCTCCCCCCTGTAACCATAGGCCAACGCCAAGAGTTGGGCTCGATCTAACCTCACTGAATTCGTATATATGAGCTTACGGATGGTCTCGGGCTCACCTTGGTCTCACCAATTATTGGCCAAGTCTCGGGGTCACCTTGGTCTCACCAATTATTGGCCAGGTCTCGGGGTCACCTTGGTCTCACCAATTATTATTATTAGGAAAATGGCTCCCAGAAGAAATGACCCGATTCGAGCTTATCTCATAATTTGTAATCTAGCTACTATTTTGTTAGCGACCAATATTTTGAAGAAGAAACTAAAATATAAGAAAAGATGTTGGATTCGAGAAATTCTTCGAAAACGCGAAGATCAGTGGTTTATTTTAACAATTTATTCCTTGAAAAGCGGTTTGGTGACAGAGAAAGCTATTTTAGCTAAGCCTTGTTGAAAAATATCAATTTAATAAAAATTTTACGTTATAACATTTCCATGTATGTTCTTTCGAATGTCACCTGAACTGTTCGATAAATCTTAGGCCTGATCAGATTTTTGTAGTCAAGATGACTTGTGTCACATAATATCGGTCTTTTTCTAACAATTTCTATTAGTTTTTCATTATTTACATTTTTCCATCTGTAAGGCTTTGCCGGCTTGGCTGCCTTGGCCGCGATGCTGCAGGTAGAGGAAATGGTATAGAAGTCACGTGAATTTTTTGAGAACCCTTATTGGCTACGTAAAACTTTACGGGTGAAAAAAATAGAAACTGGCTTTCGTCCGCCGAAAATCCGTTTTCGTTGACGGCCGCCGTAAAAATTTTCGGCACGACAGGTTTTCGTCCGTTTTTCGGCGGATTTATGCCCAGTGGAAACTAAGCTTAACGCAGTAATTTTTGTTAATTGTACGTAAACCAACGTAAAGAGAGAAATAAATACGTAAGCGATTGAAGGAAAACGCGCTTAAAACAATACGAACAAAGCGACGCGCTGTCTCGCAACGGAGGGAATGCGGCAACGGTTGAAGACGCGAAATGGGATTAACTACCGTTAATTCAATACGGCTTCTCTTTCGGCGCCGCTAACGGTCTTGAGGTTGCATTTTTATCCAGCCACTGGTAATTCGGAATTCGGGCCGCTAGGTAAATTGCTATATCGCGCTCCTTGGCCATTAATGGGCAGGGCGCGTCGCCTCTCGCGGCTACAATTTGCCAACATTCATTTATCAAGAGCCGGCTCCTCGGACTAATGCTTCTCGGGAATCCAAAAATGTTCTCTTTTTGCGGAATTGAAGCGACGCCGCCCGAGAAGGACCCTCTCCTATTCTTCCGGATGCCTTTTTTCTTCCGATTTCGAGTTCTCTCGAGCCCTTAATCCAAATCTGCCAAGAATAAATAAAAGACCTATTTTTGCTTAGCTCGCTCGCTGGAATCTGGCGATTTTTCGAGCGATTCGTCTCCGCTGGAAGGCGAGATTGTTTTAGGACACCGAGACGCGAAATAAGGCTTGTAGGACTAAATTGAGGCCGAGATTTAGAGGGAAACCGTAATCGTCGTTCTCCGCTAACCCCGAGGGGTCGTTTCGCTACGTAGGACTAGCTAAATAGTTTCGCCAGATGTGATTAATTGGTGGCAACGCCCCTTGTTTGGCCCTGTTCTTTCCTATTCAGATTGAAGAACTCCCCGAAGAAATAAAAATCCCAGTAAAGAACTAACATCAACGTTGCCCTTTTTGTAACTCGCCGTGCTCTGACGCGCGTAAAGCTCGCTTCGATTACGCTTTAAGGCCCATTTTCATGCTCGCTGGTAGCGGATAAAAATCGTCAAAATTCGCATCCGCCACTCGCAAGCGTGAAAATAAACTAAAATATATGTTTGAAACAGATCGACGCGGAAAGTGAAAAAGTGTGTAGCGGAAGCGGATTTTGTCGATTTTTACCCGCTACCAGCGAGCATGAAAATGGGGCTTAAGGCTGGTTCACACGGGCAGTGTTATCGTGGGTTTCTCTATTTTCTAGTTTTACCGCCTTTTCCCGTTGTTCTGGCGCGCAGGAACACGACTGTACACACGGACAAAATTTGCCGGACTTTACCACCGCGAGCGCTGCCGGTGAACGAGAAAACGGATAACCTTTTTTGAGGCGCGTTGGGCTGGACCAGTCAGCGAGCGTTATGCCGTCACGTGGTAGACGAAAAAATTCGTAAGCCTACTTTAATTTTAAAGACTTTCAAAATCACTCCTTATATCATGTGACAGCGAAACGCTCGCTGATTGGTCGACCTCAAAGAGCTTCAAAAACCGGGAAAATAAAGTAGAGATACTTCAACATTTTTTCCTCCGTTAAATTTTGTACGTGTGTACAGTCGTTTTCCCGTGCCCCAGAGCAACGGGAAAAGGTGGTAAAACGAGAAAATAGAGAAAATCAGGAAAACACTGCCCGTGTGAACCAGCCTTTAGAAATAGGTTTTCCTCCTACCACGAAATGAGATAGTTGCTCGCGTTGCGCGATAGCTTTCGTCCGCGAAGGACGGAAGAAAGATTAGCCTCAATTTCTCGAATAATTTCTCTGTTTATGCAGCGGCGAATCCCAAAGGAGCCATTCTCATTTTCTTCTTAATTATTTGGAGCCAAAACATTGACCTTTCCCGTTTCTCGAGTGACCGGTTTTTGTTTAGTCCGAGATAGTTTTTCTCTCGCTTAAATCCGCGGATTAGGCGAATTGGCGAGGGTCCTGTTTACGCGTCGTTGATGAAGGGATGTTCGCTTATTATTCGCCCAAGGACTGCTCTTAATAGCCTCTGTAATGGAGCCGCGAATCGATAAAGCCAGTGGAGAACCTTCACTCAAAGAGCAGGATCCGCGCCGTTTCAGATATGACTTTCACGTGCCATATGTGTCAGATGTTTTCCACATGGCCAGTTTTACTAAATTCATTTAAGGAAGCGGAAATAGGATAATGATATTCATTTACATATTTGTGACCAAAATCTGATCGGAAATGTAAACAGTATTTCGATTCACGGATATTTTTCGTGGAGTTTTCAATATCATTAATATTTCGTTATAACTTCAATGCGTAGTTAAAATATTTGGTTGTGACGTACACCCGCGAAAAATTCAAGAACGGGCTCTACTCAGTCTGAATATCTTTATAAATGTATCATTGTAGCATGCGCGAAAGCGGATAATAATATTTCGTCAAGGAGACTAACTCAAAGCATTTAGTTCGATTTTATAAATGTAGATGGCGCTATATTTTCTATTCCCGGGGAGCTAATAATAGTTAAAGCTGTTGATAATTTTTTTTAATTTAAAGGTCCTCAGTAATGAAACGTTGAACCGACGGATAGGGATCATAAATTTCAATAGTTTAGGATATTTCTATGTCACCCAATTTAAGGAATTTCGTTAGTGATGGTGCCAAGACATTTTGAGAAGGCATGTAGTAAGTTCGAAGGGACCCAGGCCCCTCTCTACCATTGGGCTAGGTAGGGCTAAGCCCTAGGGTGCAGCGCCCGGCAGGGGCGCGGAGTCTCCCCGGAGGGGCGCCGTCTGGCCCTTAATTTTTTTATATTTTAATTCTAAAGTATTCAATAATATATAAAACGGCGCCTAATATAATTAAAAAGACGGCCCTGAAGGGACCAAGTAAAATATGGTGATTCAACTACAAATTTATGTTTTACACTATCTCTAAAAACGTTTGGTGAAATCTTAAGTGAAGTAAAAAATTAGCCCTAAAAATAAAATTTTTGGGCCCCCTTGGTAAAAATTTTAATTTTAAATATCAAGGTAAATATCACCGGGCATACCCCTGCCGCCGCCAATGCATTTTTTTACGAGCCGATTTTGAAAAGTCAATGTTTTGTACGTGCTTTATATTCGAGCTAAACGATACGGGTACTAAGTTATCGATTCGTCCGCCTGAAAATAAGGTTTTTTTTTAGCTATTAGGTAAAGAACTACTTCCTAAACAAATTGTCGAACGAGATAAGGCTGGAGTTCGTGCGGCCCTGGGAGGGCGCTTTCGGGGCGACTAATGGGAGGAACAATAGTGGCAGCTACTTAACCCGGTCAACTCGGAGACGCGCTTGGCGACGGCACGTTAGTGGAGCGCGTTTTTAATGACGAGAATTTTTGAAAATCTTCCTTTAGCAGCAGTTAGCGCTTTGACGGATATTTCGCCACTGCTACTCGGTGCCAACGCCTCCCTCCAGCGCCCGTATCCGGGCAACGGGGCATTTTGCCAAAAACTCGCGCGAGCGAATTTATTAAAGAGCTTTTAGTCCGTTTCTTTCTTTGTAGTATTTAATTGAAACGTTTCGATTCGCGGAATACGAAACTAATTTTCTCCGCGGCTCTTTTCGGGGATGTTTCGCTCCATAATGAAACACGTTTTCTCGGATAATGGCGCGAATTTCTAAAGGGAAACTACTAACGAGACTCATTAATCGAACGCGTTTCGTTTTACAGCTTCCTTTAATTGCCTCTTCTTTTTTATTTCTTTCCGGTAACCAAATTCGACGCTTTATTTCCGGCGAATTTCTCGCGATTCTAATCATTTGATTGCAAAGATAATTGTGTTCCGTGAAAAATGATTCGCGGTTTACTTAAAACGAATGTAACAGCGGATAAAAAAAAACTCCGAAGTTTTATTACGATATTACTCGTTTCCGAGTTATTGATTTTAGATTTGTCGTTATTTTTTCATTTGGGTGAACAACGTATACAAAATTGTCAAGAACAACGTATTCTCGGAATCAATTTGACCTACGATTAATAAAGTGGTTGGCATTTATCGTTAAAAACATCATCAGTGTTTCATTAATTGGTCGATAGATAACGTTAGTCATCTTCCTAATTTAAGCGACGCAATTTTTATATAACATCACCAACGCAAGTACAACGATCTAACAGCTTAAAGATTTTGTTAAGAAAAAAGTTTATTTTCATAGCGAAATGTATTGTCAAATTGTTAATCCTTGGCTAGATATTATTTAAAAGCATTGTTAACACGCTCCTTTAATCGAAGAAAAGTTAGTAGGACGTTCTAAATATATACTTCACTGTGTTACTGTAAATTTGGAATTGGAGCACGAAAATATCTAACTTTCATCTAACATTATTGCGGCGAAATCACTTTATCTAGTGGACTAAATTAGCGGTCTAACATTATTGCAGCGCAATCAGTTTATCTAGTGGACTGAATTAGAGGTCTACCATTTTTGCAACGAAATAGTTTATCTAGTGGACTAAATTAGCGGTCTAACATTATTGCAGCGCAATCAGTTTATCTAGTGGACTGAATTAGAGGTCTAACATTTTTGCAACGAAATAGTTTATCTAGTGGACTAAATTAGCGGTCTAACATTATTGCAGCGCAATCAGTTTATCTAGTGGACTGAATTAGAGGTCTAACATTTTTGCAACGAAATAGTTTATCTAGTGGACTAAATTAGCGGTCTAACATTATTGCAGCGCAATCAGTTTATCTAGTGGACTGAATTAGAGGTCTAACATTATTGCAGCGCAATCAGTTTATCTAGTGGACTGAATTAGAGGTCTAACATTTTTGCAACGAAATAGTTTATCTAGTGGACTAAATTAGCGGTCTAACATTATTGCAGCGCAATCAGTTTATCTAGTGGACTGAATTAGAGGTCTAACATTATTGCAGCGCAATCAGTTTATCTAGTGGACTGAATTAGAGGTCTAACATTATTGCAGCGCAATCAGTTTATCTAGTGGACTGAATTAGAGGTCTAACATTATTGCAGCGCAATCAGTTTATCTAGTGGACTGAATTAGAGGTCTAACATTATTGCAGCGCAATCAGTTTATCTAGTGGACTGAATTAGAGGTCTAACATTATTGCAGCGCAATCAGTTTATCTAGTGGACTGAATTAGAGGTCTAACATTATTGCAGCGCAATCAGTTTATCTAGTGGACTGAATTAGAGGTCTAACATTATTGCAGCGCAATCAGTTTATCTAGTGGACTGAATTAGAGGTCTAACATTATTTCAGCGCAATCAGTTTATCTAGTGGACTGAATTAGAGGTCTAACATTATTGCAGCGCAATCAGTTTATCTAGTGGACTGAATTAGAGGTCTAACATTATTGCAGCGCAATCAGTTTATCTAGTGGACTGAATTAGAGGTCTAACATTATTACAGCGCAATCAGTTTATCTAGTGGACTGAATTAGAGGTCTAACATTATTGCAGCGCAATCAGTTTATCTAGTGGACTGAATTAGAGGTCTAACATTATTGCAGCGCAATCAGTTTATCTAGTGGACTGAATTAGCGGTCTAACATTATTGCAGCGCAATCAGTTTATCTAGTGGACTGAATTAGAGGTCTAACATTATTGCAGCGCAATCAGTTTATCTAGTGGACTGAATTAGCGGTCTAACATTATTGCAGCGCAATCAGTTTATCTAGTGGACTGAATTAGAGGTCTAACATTATTGCAGCGCAATCAGTTTATCTAGTGGACTGAATTAGAGGTCTAACATTATTGCAGCGCAATCCGTTTATCTAGTGGACTGAATTAGAGGTCTAACATTATTACAGCGCAATCAGTTTATCTAGTGGACTGAATTAGAGGTCTAACATTATTGCAGCGCAATCAGTTTATCTAGTGGACTGAATTAGAGGTCTAACATTATTGCAGCGCAATCAGTTTATCTAGTGGACTGAATTAGCGGTCTAACATTATTGCAGCGCAATCAGTTTATCTAGTGGACTGAATTAGAGGTCTAACATTATTGCAGCGCAATCAGTTTATCTAGTGGACTGAATTAGAGGTCTAACATTTTTGCAACGAAATAGTTTATCTAGTGGACTAAATTAGCGGTCTAACATTATTGCAGCGCAATCAGTTTATCTAGTGGACTGAATTAGAGGTCTAACATTTTTGCAACGAAATAGTTTATCTAGTGGACTAAATTAGCGGTCTAACATTATTGCAGCGCAATCAGTTTATCTAGTGGACTGAATTAGAGGTCTAACATTATTGCAGCGCAATCAGTTTATCTAGTGGACTGAATTAGAGGTCTAACATTTTTGCAACGAAATAGTTTATCTAGTGGACTAAATTAGCGGTCTAACATTATTGCAGCGCAATCAGTTTATCTAGTGGACTGAATTAGAGGTCTAACATTATTGCAGCGCAATCAGTTTATCTAGTGGACTGAATTAGAGGTCTAACATTATTGCAGCGCAATCAGTTTATCTAGTGGACTGAATTAGAGGTCTAACATTATTGCAGCGCAATCAGTTTATCTAGTGGACTGAATTAGAGGTCTAACATTATTGCAGCGCAATCAGTTTATCTAGTGGACTGAATTAGAGGTCTAACATTATTGCAGCGCAATCCGTTTATCTAGTGGACTGAATTAGAAGTCTAACATTATTGCAGCGCAATCAGTTTATCTAGTGGACTGAATTAGAGGTCTAACATTATTACAGCGCAATCAGTTTATCTAGTGGACTGAATTAGAGGTCTAACATTATTGCAGCGCAATCAGTTTATCTAGTGGACTGAATTAGCGGTCTAACATTATTGCAGCGCAATCAGTTTATCTAGTGGACTGAATTAGAGGTCTAACATTATTACAGCGCAATCAGTTTATCTAGTGGACTGACTTAGAGGTCTAACATTATTGCAGCGCAATCAGTTTATCTAGTGGACTGAATTAGAGGTCTAACATTATTGCAGCGCAATCAGTTTATCTAGTAGAATAAATTTGTGGTCTAACATCATTGCAGCGCAATCAGTTTATCTAGTGGACTGAATTAGAGGTCTAACATTATTGCAGCGCAATCAGTTTATCTAGTAGAATAAATTTGTGGTCTAACATCATTGCAGCGTAATCAGTTTATCTAGTGGACTAAATTAGCGGTCTAACATTATTGCAGCGCAATCAGTTTATCTAATGGACTTAATTAGTGCTTCAACATTTTTGCAACGTAATCAGTTTATCTAGTAGACTAAATTAGCGGAGATCAAAAATTCCCCGCCTTTGATAGCGGTCGCGGATGACAGTTATTTCGAATTGCGGATATAACGTAGTAGATGGTAGTATATTTCCACTGCACACGAGTCATCATCGACGCTGTGAGACAATGCATTCCGGTGGCAATAGGCTTACGCCCCAAAAGACAACTGACGTGAAATATTTTGAAACTCTTCAACTGGCGCTTCTCATACATGTCCTCCTAGTGTCTTTCCAGGGATCGGCCTAGAGCGAGTTGTAAAAATCGATTGTAATCGTAATGGTCTCTCACGTTGCGAGGAACGGATGGGAGGGGGGCACGTCTAGGGTCGGCTCGCGAACGACTGTAATCGAGGGATATGTGGCAACAGTAACGCTGAGCTCAGCGTCTTTTTGGAGAACTCAATTTCCTGGCCGGGCGCGATCTTAAAAGCGGACAAAAATAAATCGCAGAACGGAAAATTTTCTCTTTTTATTCTATGATTTTATTCTTCGCGTTGGTTTTCGGATCTTGGAATGCGCCTGGATTCCCAAGTTGGTTTCTTGTTCTTTAACTGCGACGCTAGAAATTTCTATTATTAAGTTTTTATTTTAAATATTACTTCCGCTGAAATAATGTCAGAATAAGTAGATCAGTATCTATTTTGTAAAAAAACATATTTTCAAATTTACCTATCAAGTATTTAATGTTTAAAATTTTATTTATCGTGGTTTGAAAATGCGTTTTTGTATTATTTGAAAAATAACATGTTGTCAAGCCAAAATATACCTCTCCTCGTAAGAGTTTTCCGGTGACGGAGTAATTAAACTCGAACACGAAATCTTGTTTTATTTAAATAAGAGCCAAAGCACTATTAATATACGCTTTTGCTTAAACTGAATTTCTAATTTTCAGCGAATTGTAATAAGTGTAGGTGGTTCTATGGTAGAACACTCGCCTACCTCGCAGGAGTGCCCGGGTTGATAATAAGACGTATACCGTGAGCATTTGGTGAAAACTGTGCCATTTGGGTGCTAAGACGTTTAACGTAACCGTTAGCACTCGGTCCATCCCAAAAGTTGATGATTAATAGAAGACGGAGTGTACATTCGAAACACGACAACACACACACAAGCATTCTAATCATCATCACCACACAACACGCACAGTCACAAACACTCCAACATACGTCACTTTACAAAAACATACTACATTCAATGACCCAAAAAAAAACGGTTTTTGGAAAAACCTTTTCCCTAATTTCCAGAACTGTGAACGCAGTGATTATACTATGCCCCGAAACTGCGTTCGCAGCCCAGATAGAGACACGTTCATTGTAATACCTCTCCTAGCAATCAAAGTTCAATCGGAGAGGTAAAAAGAAGATCAGTCTTCGTAAAACAATAACTGCGTCGTGAGATGACCTTCTTACAAGAAAAACCCAGAAAAATAGGAATGTTAAGTAACGTATTCTGCCACAAGATGGGGTATTTTAACTAATTCATATTTTGACCGGAGAATATGCGAATTAAAAATAAAAGAACTTAATAGAAGTGTTGAAACTGTTAAAAATAATATCATCCATGAGCGCTATAAGTATCGAAAAAGATGGTTAGAGTGTGAATTAAAACAACTATTTTAAATAGTTTTTAAGAAATAATTAGGTTAATGCTTATTTAACAAAACAAAAGTAACTCCATTCATTTATCTTATGCCGTTTTTCATTAATAAAATGATTTAAAAATTGTAAAATGTTTTGAGTTGGTTTGCTAAGTTTAAAATTAATTAAAACTAACTAGTTAATAAAAAATCGTTATGAATAAAACGTATCATAGCTCTATATCTACTAAAACCAAACGCCTGGAAATCGGATCCAAAACTATCGAAAACTATGACTACATTATTCGTGAATTTAACATGATCAATACTTGCATTTTACTATAATTTTTGTATCCTTTGCTTATATTTTGATAAGTTTATTTAAGAAAAAAGTCAAAAACGTTCTTATGACTTTTTAATTTGTCTGGAGCAGACGCTAGATGATTTTTGGCTCTACCTCGGAGAAGCTAGAGCCGTTACGCCACCTAGACTCGTTTCAGTCGCGAATTCACCAACAAAAGAAAAAGGTATTGCTGCCTCTTCTGACGTCAGAAGTGGCTGGCGAACGATATTCGTTCTCTACGGTAATCCGGCGGGAGATTTGCTTCTAAATTTGACGCAATGCTCGGCGTATCCAGTAGCTTACGAACCAGCCGGTCCTTATCTTCGTCGATACAGAAATGTCGCCTGCAATCTCGTCTACGGTCTTGTTCGAGGTGAATAGAGTAAATGTTGACTGAGCCGATAAACAGATTATTGCCAGCCCAAAGGCTGCAGCTGCCTCGGAACTGGGATCGTTTCGAAAATCGGAAATTTGAGAAATTGTTTTCCCAAAAAAACTCTTACCATTTTATAAAACATACCATAATTTTGACTTTAATTATTCCTCATTAATATACAAAGATTTATTTGAATATACAGGGGTGCGTCAAAATTCTAAGAAGGAATTCTTCTCTTGAGAAGAGTTCTTCTGATAATTTTTCTCTATGTGAGAACTCGCTAAAAAGCGTCAAATTTATGTAAACAGATTCTTTTAAAGATGGCGGCTTGCGAGAATCCCACGAACGTTGTTGCCTTTGGCAATAAATATTATTTTTACACAATTTCACGGAAGAAAACATTTGATTTATAATTTAAAAGGAAGAGTTAATCGGGGATTAACTTACCATTCTGTATTCTTTGAATTCATTTTCGTCCACAGAAATATCATACTGTTTATTTTTTCAGCATCAAGTAAACTGACTAGAATATTAGCTGCCACTTTTATTTATCACTACCACCCCTGTTTGACTAACACACCGATTTTGATCAAACTCGGGGGTTTGGTAGACCTTCATGTAACTTGAAAAACCCTGAAGGGAAATGTCTCCATAGGCAACCGTTTTGCCATGGCAACCAAAAATGTTTTTGACAACACCAAATGGAAATTTTCCCATTGAAAATAACATGGGAATAATTTTTTTGAAAATGCTAAAAATAGAAAATATAAATATAAAAATAATGAAAAAGTTCGAATTTGATTAAAATTCTATTTTTAGCATTTAATTTTTTTTTTAATGTTTTACATGGGGGTACCCTTAAAATTGGTCAGATTCCCATGTTATATTCATTAGGAAAATTTCCATTTTGAGTTGTTAGAAACATTTTTGGTTGCCATGGCAAAACGGTTGCCTATGGAGACATTTCCCTTCAGGGTTTTTCTAGTTACATGAAGGTCTACCAAACATCAGAGTTTGATCAAAATCGGTGTGTTACACCTCGGGTAGTCTCCTTGTAAGTGAGAATGCTCGGAGGCATTCTCCCTCTTCTCAAGAGAACTCATAAAAAGAAATTACGTCACTTCCTGTGAGAAGGATCGTAAAAATTTTGAGAAGTGAGAATTATCATTATCAACGGAAGAATTCTTAGAATTTGGACACAGGTAGTGTGGATTGCTGCATTTAAAGCGTAAGTGTTACCTGTTCTACTCAGTTATCGTTCCTTAGTTTTCCAAAACCAAAGTTTCTCCATTTCCATTCGAAAAATTCTTTCTAATCCCGGCTATTACCGAAATGAATGCCCACCAGGCCAGCCAGAGTATTATTGAAATTGCTCCTATTTCCCAGCCGGACAATCACAATGGACGCCTCAAATTGACTCGTGACACACCGGAGACTAGGGAATACTCGTAGAAAAGGGAAATATCAGGCCAAGGTGATCCCCACCACCAGGCCAAAGCTAATCTCTATTACGGAGAGTTCGCAGGGGCGAAATCCATTACCGACGAATTTCATTCGGAAATAAAAAAAAAAGATTAGTGAACATTTGCAGTGTGAAATTATCTAACCCAGTCACTTACATTATTTTCCGAACATTCCCGATCCAACCACGAATTTGACCCCCCCCCCCATTACCGTGGTAAATAAATAAATAAAATAGTTAGGCTAGGGTTATACCATAACCCTAGCCTAAGGTCCCCATAAGCAAAGGTCAACGCCAAATTTTGGACGTTCACATACCCGTTATTGCGAAATGCATTATGAATGCGCACAAGCCCTGCACGACCGTGAGTCCTTAGTACCGTAGCCAAGGCTTATTCGCTTTAAAACTTATAATTAACACTTTTCTTAGAACTAAGAGTTGCGTTTCTGAAGGTATCTATTTTCAAATGTGAGATTTAGACGCGTTTTGTGGGGCATTTATCAATCCGAGCGTGGCTGCTCTACCAAGTAAGATAATATTTTAGATGTAGAAATTTTGAAGAAGAAGATGTCGCTACTGCCCTATCGTCGTAAGTTCATTTTCTTCTCGCATGGACAATGCCGTAAACATGGGGCTCTTTGCTAGACCTTTACTTATGGGGATCTTATAATATGTTAATGGTAATACCAAGGCACCTTCTTAGGCCCAACTCAGCTAGCGACTTTTAATGGCTTTAGTTCTGGTGTCCGGGTTACAATGTGCAGGAGGGTGCTGGCAAGCCCTTCATGTCAACAGCTCAATACACTTAATATTATTATTAACTTCTACAAGTTTTCATGGAAAAAGCACTTTAACCAGTGAGGGTAAATCCATCATTACCATGGTAAATAGTAAACTTGTTGAGGTTAGTTAGTTAGTTGGCTCTCCTACGCATTGTAACCCGGCCAGCTGAATTAATATCTTTAAAAGTCGCATGATGCCTAGCTGATTATCATTATTATTATTATTATTATTATTATCATGAAATTAGCGTTTAACCTTTTGTCTCGCTATACCTATTTTGTTTTAATATAAACCTCGTTTCCAATTTCACTCTCAGCAATAACAAAATCCGGTACTAGATAGGTGATATTCACGAGACGTTTAGACAATATGTCTGCCATGGCTCGACTTTACGAAGTTAGGGATAAAGAGGGATGACACTAGCCTTCCGCGATGCCGATTATGTCATCACGAGAATAGTTCCAATTATAGAACTAAAGGTGTATTCGCCACCAAATCCCACATTAATAAACCGAAGAACGTAGAGAGGAAAGAGTGATGCTCAGGTTTTATATTAGGTACTGTATCTAAGCTCTAAGCGGGGAAAATGTAGCGCTCGTACACCCTAATTTATCTACAATTAAATATTTGTACTCGCTCGCTTAGCTTTGTCGGTGAATGATTCCTTTTTAAATTGAACCTTCATTTAAGCTCGAACACTATGGATGGCATCTAGGAGCAACAAACACAACACCCCACACAAGGAGAACGCAACCCGTCAAAAGTCGTGGATTTTCTTGTGTACGTTTTTCATTGGCTAGACGCTTTAGCACCTGCTGCCGTCGGAAGGGGAAAATTCGGAAATATTCTTCCCCCCCGCCCGTAAAATGTTCAGCGTAAAGGCTCGTGACGCTCGTCCGATGAAATTCGTACACAACCCTTCGTTAGCGTGTCTAAAGGCTAGCTGCGTTCTCCTTGTGTTTGTTGCTCCTAGATGGCATAGAATTCGCTGAGCTTAGATTAAGATGCGTAAGATGGTTAACTCCGAATTAAGGTTGTAGGAACAATGGAATATACAAAGGTGTTTCCATCTCAACCCCCTGACCTTTGGGCGTAGCTTTGACTGTACGAATGTTTTACCGCCTTCTCGACCTTTTCTGAAATTTAACCCCTCCTTTGAGGTACTCCTCCTCCCCCAGTTCCAAATTACTTCCGACGCCACTGGTAGCAAATCGACTCACTTGAATTTAATCAATCCCGTTTGTAATAATCAATAACCGCTTTACTGATTTAGCCAGTATAATAGAAATACTAATAGTTGTTTAGGAAACCATAAACCCAAAACGGGTGCATCAAAGACAAATTTATATTAACCATGAAATGACTTACGAGGAGATTTTGTTGAAATTCGAGCGTATAAGAGCTATAACATTTAACAAAAAGAGACGTGGCACTACCCATTCGATTTGCCAAGGCAACCAAAAATGTTTTTGACCACTTAAAACAAAAAAATCTCAATTTAAAAAAGCATGGGATTTTCTCGAAAATTAAAAAAAAATCACGAATTGGGTAATTCGGACCACATTTAAGTAAATTTCATCAAGTTTGGGTAAATTAGAACATTTTTGGGGTTAAATTGTAACAATTTTTGGGTAAAATAAGGAATAAATCTTATTTTTGTTTTAAGTGGTCAAAAACATTTTCAGTTGCCATGGCAATTTGAATGAGTAGAGCAACGTCTCCTTTTGGAAAATTTCATACCTCATATAGGTCTACATTACGCCCGACAAAATCGGCAATAAATACCTCGGGTACTCTCCTTGTTAGTGTTGGTGTCAGGACTTTGAGAGGAGTAGGCTAATTTGTTTTAAACTTTTAGAATTTTGTAGAAGCCCCGTAAATTAACTTAAGGAGCCTCTTCCAGTGAAGTAAGTGGGCATCCAATTAAAATAAAACGTAGGCTTTAGCCCGCGTAACCTACCCAAGCAAAATCATTGAAATGCCTAGCTCATGTTACCATTCTTCTACGGCACTGGGTAAGCCGAATGGATCGAATTAGCACTTTACAAAGAAAGTGGTGTATTAATGAAATTATTTGTCTCTGGAAGGAAGGGGAAAATGATACGCCTCTCCTCCCAGACGCCAAAGGTAAAATAAGATTTCTTAAAAGTCTCTAAAAATTCCGAAAAACATATGGTTTCCACTATTTTTTCTAATTATTATTTAACCATTCAAACGAGTTTTGCGAAATTCACCGCGATTGTATATTGAAATCTGATCATTCTAATTAAACAACAAGATGGCACAGCCACAATAGTAGCCTCTTCCTCCTAGCACTCTTGATTTTACCCCTTTGATTAAAAACCGCGGCTCAGCACAGGCATAGGTAGATAGAACTAATACCAATCAAATGACGCCGGAAATAAATTTATATCGAGTGTCGTTGAAGAGAATTCGTCCGGGGACCTATAGTACAAAATTTCCAATGGGGGGGGGGCGAAATACCCCCCGAAATATATACCCTTTGATTAAAAATCGCGGCTCAGCACTAGCATAGAGAGAACTAATACCAATCGAATGACGCCTGAATTAAATTTATATCGAGTCCCGCTGAAGATAATTCGTGAATTCCCGTGGACCTATACGCCGTAATTTCCAATCGGGGCGAAATATCCCCCTTTGATTAAAAACCGCGGCTCAGCACTGGCATATGTAGATAGATATAACTAATTCTAATAAAATGACGCCTGAAATAAATTTATATCGAGTGTCGTTCAAGATAATTCGTCGATTTCCGGGGACCTATACGGAGCTATAGACTATACGGACCTATAGCTTCCACTGTATTATTCACCACCATCACCACCACCATCGCCACCACCACCATCGCCACAACCACCATCGCCACAACCACCATCGCCACAACCACCATCGCCACCACCACCATCGCCACCACCACCATCGCCACCACCACCATCGCCACCACCACCATCGCCACCACCACCATCGCCACCACCACCATCGCCACCACCATCACCACCGCCATCACCACCGCATACACCAAGAGCGAATATAACAGCCTCTTTCCTCTATACTAGAGGAAGAGGCTAAAAACATATGGGTTTAAAGATTTCATCTCGGTTTTCGGTGTAATATTTAATTAACGTGAGAGACACGTAAAAATAAATCAGTAATATTTCTATGGAAAGCGTAATTACGGACTTCCTCGAAGAAGACCAACCAACGTCTATATCGGTGCGCGTATTTTCCGTCTAGACCAAACACAAAGAGAATAAAGAAACGGGTCTTCCAGCCTGCCCCTCGACTATCTCCCAACCGCAAATTAATGTTTTCATCCGCTTCGCTGGCCGCTCATTGTTGCGGTTGGCGATGCTACGCGACGGGCTTCGAACTTTCCTCCAATAGTATTGGCCGGAACATTAATCCGCCGACGTGTTTTAATCGAAAATCAATGACTAGTGATCTCCGAAAGAAGACGATCATGGTGGATGATTTTGACGTCGCATTCGGCTCCCAGTTTTCGCCGAAAATTTATCTTCGAAGTAAAACGTAATTGGGCTGCCAAAGCCAGAGATAGGCCCGGTTCCGGAGTCCGGTCGTATACAAATTTCCTAATAAGCAACGTGTCAACGAGAAAGCCCCTTCTGACTCTCGGGGGGCTTCTTCGTGGTCGAGCGCCTTTGTCAAGCGGTCACATTTTTCCGCTCCAAATGGCCCGCGAGATCCTTCAAGACGAGTTACGTACTCCTTGGGCCAGGCTTATGATTTATGTCTTTGCTCCTCAGTGTCGACGTCCTCTATAGCTTTTCAACGACTTATTTTTCTCTCGTATTCCCCGAAGAATATCCCTTTTTTAGCACCTGATCCACCATTTAATTAATACTCTTTTCTAATAGTTATTTCGCGGCAGTACATTGGGTAACATCCGACCCATTCGTTTTAGCTGAAAACATTTATTTAACTAGTTTTTTTCTCATACAGCAATTCCAACATACAGGGTGTCCACTTAAAAACGAAAAATGGTAAATAACTGAAAAATGTTTTTGTTTTTTTAAATTTCAAATTTCTATGGAATATTTCTCGTGCAGGGGGTCATTTACTAGTGTTCAATTGAATGACCTTGAACCATATCTTCAAGGTCATTCAAAACTATTTCGAGAACCGTTGGGTTTATGGATTTGGTTCCAATTAGAAAGTTGTTGCTCGCCATATTATTAGTTCAAATAACTTTGATTTGGACCAGATTTGACTAATCAAAAGTCGAGAAATTTATGGTTAATGAATTGAACCTGATTTCTGTAAAATTGGTTGTCATGACAACAAGGAAGAATTATTAATGCCTTCAGTGACCTTTCAATTGAAATGTTGAACAACACTATGAACTCCGTCGTTAAACGAGCTCAAGCAATTATCGCAGCCGACGGTGGCGTAACTGAACCGTTGTAAACTTCAGAATTTATTTCATTTAGTCACATTAAAACTAATTAGATTATTTTATTATCAAACACTGAATTCATTAACCTTCAATTTATCGGCTTCTGATTGGTAAAATTTTGTCAAATTAGAGTTATTTAAACTATTCATATGGCGAGAAACAACTTTCTAATTGGAACACAAGGCGCAAACCCAACGTTTCTCGAGATAGTTTTTGCATGACCTTGAAGACATGGTTAAAGGTCATTCAATTTTACACTAGTATAAATGTCCCCCTGCACGATAAATGTTCCATAGAAATTTTAAATTTAAATAAAAAAATGTTTTTCAGTTATTTATCATTTTTCGTTTTTAGTGGTAACCCTGTATAATAGCAACCTTTTTGTAAGTTAACGCTCTCACGGACTACACTCGCTCAAATTCGCGAGGAAAGTGTGTATGAAATGATAAACGACGAACATGCCCTATAACACGATTTCATATTTAAGCAATCTTTTTCCATCAGATGATACCATTGCTGACACCGTTTACACGCGCTCTGTTTAACCGCAAGGCGTAATGTGTTAATGATCGGAGATAATTTTTATCGCACTTACTTTCAGTCGCTCTGTTGATTTTCGCTAGAAAAGAAATTTACATGAAATTGAAAGCGTAGAAAAAAGATATTTTTTCCATGGAAAAGTTGAGTACGAGCTATAGAAGTCAACGAGAAAGACCCAGGCCTCCTCTTGCGTCTTGCAGGACCCCCTTCCCTGTCTGTGGCAAGTTCCAAGCCTACTTATCCTATAGGTTAATCCGCCATAGAGCTATGCAAATAGTACCCAAAAGTTTGGGGAGTCGCCTATCGAATCAAATATTGCAAATCACCAAATTATTTGATCATATGATATACAGTGAGGTTTAAAAATTTAGACGAAATAGTAATTTTAGAGAATTTATTGAAAAATTGTTAATTAATTGTTTTAAGGGAGTTTAAATCGAGGGGTCGGACACTTGCCATTATTTTGTACGGGATTTCGTAGAGATTTTGGCGATTTTATCATTACTTTTTGAAGTGATTTTGGGATTTCAATGTTAATTTACCATAGAGAGAGTTAAAAGATTATGCGATTTTAGACAAAGTGTACGGGATTTTGGTAATTGCCCGACCCCTCGGTTTAAATAATCCACGAAACATTTTCTTTAAAGTAAAGGAGGTTTTTAAAATCAGCTAATATATTTCATTGCAAAAAGGTATTGTATTAATCACTCTCATGTTACAACCGCTGCATAACGAAATCTGTAATGCTTCGGCTGCTAATTATGTCTGTTTCGACGCCTAAAGACGGCTTAGCGATAGATTTGGTCTCGAATAGAGCCTCAGCCGAAGGGATGTGAATAAGTCTACATGTAGAATTTTATGGGGATTAATACGGAAGCGACAACTAGCGGATGATCAGTATATTTCTGGGAAACAATTGTATTATGAAAGACAAGTGGACGTAGCAAAATTTCCTCAGATGATACGGAATTACGGATACAAGTGTCCTCGTCAGGGGTAGGCGTGGTAGGCCATGGAATTTTAAGGGGGGCACCTTAAATCCTACCAAGGGGGGCCCGAAGCATTTTGGGGGTTAACCTTTAAGTTTCCAGTGAAGTTTATCCCAGGAATCGTATAAGTTAAAAATTTTAATTACCATGGTTTAAAATATGAATTTAATAAATGGTTAAAGCATGACTGATACTTCATGGTATTTTTAATTTATTAAAAACATGTAAATTTTAGCCTAGAAAATCAAATATTTGGGATGAATCACTATATTTTGCGAGCTTTACGAATTTAAAATTCCCAAAATACTTCTAAGTGGTTTAATGAATTAAAATTGGGGAACCCTTTTATTTGGACTACCTGACCAAAATTTCTTAGCACGACCTTTGGTTTCCATCTCTGCTAAGTCAGCGACTTCTAAGGAAAAATGACGTCACAGATATTAAAAGGTTTTCCCAGCTAGAGTGTCTGGAAAGATTGTTTTCCATACTTCTTTAAGTAAATATCACCTATAGTTGTATTCATTCATTTCGGTTTCAGCCAAACCAAATCGCCAAAGTTTTAAATTGAATAGAATTTTTTAATTCATTATTTGCTATTATAGAATAATGAAAATAAGAATTAGATATGTTGGCTCAAATTGGTCGAATAAAAAATTGACTAATACTTAACACGGTTCGTACAAAATTTCCAAAATTAAATTCCCTGACATTTCCAGGTTTTTCCTGAACAAATTTCCAAATTTTCCCTGACCACTTTAGTAGAATAAATGAATGGTTTGAGGTAAAAATCTGGAAAAATATTTTCTTTCAAAAATTTATTTGCCTGATTTTTTGGGGTCATTTTAAAATTCCCTTACTTTTCGGGTACATTTTCAAATTCCTTGACTTTTCCCTGACATTTTGGAAACATTTTGAAATTCTCTGACTTTTCAATGACCTTTCGGAAACATTTTAAAATTCTCTGACTTTTCAATGACCTTCTGGAAACATTTTAGAACTCCCTGACTTTTCCCGGACCTTTTGGAAACATTTTATAATTCCCTGACTTTTCCTTGACCCTTTGGAAACATTTAAAAATTCCCTGTGTTTTCCCTGACCTTTTCGAAACATTTTCAAATACCCTGACTTTTCCAGGTTGTGTACGAACCCTGCTTAAGAGTCGCTTAAAACCGGAAACCTGCTGTTACCAAGAACAGATTTTAAACTCTGCAGTTGCACATCAGTAACCTTAAGCTGCTAAAAGAAACAAGGAAGGCTTTTGAGATATGTCACTGCCCACGTTTATTGACGAAGCCTATCAGCGAACTGGCTGCAAATTAGAAGACGGGAAAGAATTAGCGCCATCTCGTTATCTTGCTGATGAAATTATATTAGCGGTGCTACCAGTCACCTTTCTCAGCTGCCTCTCTTTATTTCTAGCATAGAATTTCCCCCTGGACGGTCGTATTCGACTGCGGCGCCACCAAGTTTGTCCGAAATGAACTATAGAATCTACCGCGTTCGTACCGTTTCCAAGTTACTAAGCTTTTCACTATTCTCTATCCGCAATTTTCACCTAGATGGTGGCACCTAGGAGCAACAAACACAGCACCCCGCACAAGGAGACCGCAACCCGTCAAAAGTCGTGCATTTTCTCGCGTACAATTTTCATTGGTTAGACGCTTTAGCGCCTGCTGCCGTCGTAAGGGGAAAATTCGCAAATTTTCTTCCCCCGCCCGTAAAACGTTCAGCGTAAAGGCTCGTCCAACGAAATTTGTACACATCATTGTCTTAGTGTGTTTAAAGGCTAGCCGCGCGCTCCTTGTGTTTGTTGCTCCTAAGTGGCACTGACATAAACTCCGAACAGGGGCGTACCCGAGGGAATGGGATTCTGAAGAGGGGAGAAGTCTTGATTTTAACAACTCTATCCTAATTTTTCCTAGTCACCTATAGAAATGTGTATTCAAATGTATAAAACCAAAATTGGTTCCTATATGATTAGTCATCCACGGACATTCAATATACAGGACGAGTCACTGAATGGAGTCGCCCATGTTTTTTTATTATCGCCTTACTTGTCCCAAAATCTGGCAGTACTGAAACAAAATTTCTCAGTTAAAAGGAGAGACGATGTAAACAAACAAAATGGCGGAGCCGAGTGTTATTTAGGCGAGCTTTAGCTTTTTACTATTGTCTTGAAAACGTTGCATTATTTTGTTGATAAGTTAATCCCAGATACGTTTAACAATGGGAAAAACTAAAAGATGTGTTAATGGGAGCTGTAAAAATGACTCGCTTTTTATGAAGAGCAAGGAAAAAGTTTTTTGTACCATTTTCAAAACCTAAAAAATCATTTAGGTAAAGAATGGATCGCCAGATAGAAACAGATGAATATAAGGTATGGTGGTGATACAATAGACCATTTATAAGAGATTGTTGTGTAATTTTTTTTTAAATTAGTTTGCGTATGACAGGGTTGCCACACGTCAGGGAAAACAGGGAAATCAGGGAGAAGTCAGGGAATTTAGAAATGGGACTAAAAAGTCAGGGAAATGTCAGGGATTTTTAAGAATTTGTAAAAATCCGGGGAAAAGTCAGGGAATTCAATTTTATTTGGGCACTTTTTAAAGGTAATGTAACTCTAGATGTATGACAAATTCCACGATTATAATTTATTTCCTTGAAAGTTTTCCTAATTTTTTCAACATTGCAATAACCTTTTTACTGAAATATAAGTCCATCTAAATTTATTAACTTCTGATAAAAGTAAAATATAAAAGAAAAATTTTGGCCTTAATAAGTCAGGGAAAATCTCTTAAAATGGTCAGGGAAAACCGGGAATAGTCAGGGAATTTGAATCAGAAAATTTTGGGGCAACCCTGTATGAGTGCTCCACATGTTTGAACACACATTTGGTTATAGTAGGAATGGTTTCTCCAGCCTGGATTTGTTAGAAAATGAGCTCTAGGCTTAGACTTTTCCGTTGCGATCAGGGCCGGCGGATCGTGTTAATCTCGGGTGGGTAGTCAGACGAGGGGGGGGGGGGTATTGGGTTATCCTACATATAAAGATAGCCCTATATAATACAAATTTTTATACTGAAAAGTGTCACTGACCACTTACCAGGAACTGAATTTTCACTGCACAACGTTACTCGGACTCACTCCTACAATCGGGCGAAGAAGAAGGTGGGGAAAAACTGGGAAAGCGGTTCTTCTCTCAGTGACGAATTTTTAATTGTGGCCGGTACTAACTTCATGAAGGAGGGGATAGGAAAAATACGTAGTCCCGGGAAAATTGTGCACATTATTTTGTAGGCGGCATGGCTCTATTATTCTTTGTAAAACCTTTTCGAGGAGAGTGGAAACATAGCTATTCTGTGACAATGGCCGTGGCTCTATCCCCACAGTACAGACTTTGATGACATCAATTCCGGGTGGGTAAAATACCCACCCGGAATTTCTCGGGTGGGTACTTCTACCCACCATACCCACATTATCCGCCGGCCCTGGTTGCGATCTCTTTACTTTTTTTAACACTCGTTCCTCTCCTTTCAAATTATTTTCTTCACCGAGTAATAATCTTTTGTTTATTAATTTATTATTAGGATAATTTATTTTAAATTCTAAAATTAATATATCTTCATTTGTTTGCTTCCAAAGAGATAAGGCAAAGCAGACGACTTTTACACGTGATTTCAAAATCGTGACGTCACGGTTTGTTTACATCTACTCTCTTTGCGCGAAAAGTATCCGCTGAGACGTGGGACGTTTCGCGGCGAAGTTTTCATTTCAGTGACTCGTCCTGTATATTGAACAGTAGCGGCGCTAAGGTTTTTTCACAGGTGGGCTAATTATTTTGTGGTCCCTAAGAATTTTGTGGCCCTTAGCGGGAACCTTGTATTGACCATATTTCGAAAAAGTGGTGAAATCGAAAAAACCCAAAATTTTCCAGGAAGCGAGAAGAGCAAGGTCGTTTTATTGTTGCGACTCTCGTCGCGTTTTCTGGACCCCCTACTGACCTTGTATCTGACCTTGGATATTTCCCTAAATTCCCATAAGCCCCTTTCTTTTCAACTTTCTCTCAATTACCCCTACCTTCCTCCCGAATCTATATGTTTATGGTCTACTAACTTTTTGAGTAAAATAATTGATTTTGAAAGATTTTTTCCAGAAAAACGTTTCTTCGCATTAAAACAAATTTCTAGAGATAATGAAAATTCATAAATTAAAATATGTGGAATCTTAATTATGAATATGTGGCCCCTCTCAGAAATGCAGGGGGGCTAAAGCCCACTTCAGCCCACCCTTAGCGCCGCTACTGATATTGAATGTCCGTGAGTCATCAAAATCCTAATTTTGTCAACCGGACTTCATATGCGGGAAAAAACCTCATTTTTGGCGAGAAAAAGAAAAATTCGTCTGCAAGTTCGTACAAATTGCGGGAAGCTGTGACGAGTCTTCCCACTTTTTCCTGCAAAATCAACGTCACCTAAGCTTCTGATGATCTTCCTCGTTTTCCAAAAGAAATTACCCAAATTTGTGCTGTATTTAAAGATACTTCAAATTACTGACGTTTTTTTTAATATATTGATATAACGGTCCTTAGAATTAAGGTCAGGTGCTTTAATTACGATAAACACGATGATTTTTCACAGGCAATCTGGGAATCGGGACTTAATTTCACGTACAATGTAGGCCTCCTCCTCCTCCTCCTCCTACCAGCGTAGGCGTGTTCAAATATCATTTTACCCGAATCTAGGTTGCGTTTAGTATGACTCAACGGAGAAGAAACCTTTTTTTGGAAAAAAAATATTTTCGTTGTGACCGTTGCTCAACGATTTTTTGGTCTTTGTTAAGTTTATGAAATGGCGCCTGCCGGAGGCTACCTCGGGTGAACAAAGGCTAAATTTAACAAAGTATACAAATAATTTACAAAATGTGTAACAATTTCTTATTTATATTAATTTTTCGTAATTACTTTTCATATTTATATAAATAATCAATAGAATAATAATCAGCTAAGCTAATATCCAAGGATGATCAAATACGCGAATAATAATAATAATAATAATAATAATAATAATAATAATAATAATAATAATAATAATAATAATAATAATATCCAAGGAACCACACAACTAGTGACTCGTGAAGCCAATTACCGGTGCAAGGGTTTAGCTGGATAGAAGGGTGGTGGCAAGCCCTTCAAACCACGTGAGCCAACAGCTTACTTTCTATTACCATAAGTAACATAATAAACATAAGTTTGATACTTTCTATTCACCAGTGCAATTTTTTTAATGATAGTCTGTTTCATCAATGATAACGTAAACCATTACGTACCGACGGACTGACAACTCTCCGCGAACTGCTCCTAGTATTTGGAGGATGTCAGCAGCCATTTCGACGGACCAGCCAAGGCCTATTGGAAATTAAAATGCTTTCAAAAGTGTAAATAACGCTTACTTTTTGAAAATAATGATGAACTATTGAATCGGAAGATAAAAAAAACTATTATAAACATTTCAGAAGTTAGGTTTTTTCGAATTTCAAACCTAAACGCGTGTACGCTAGTATTTCTAGCCATAAAACTAACCAACTATTTAGCCAACGGAAACATTAGGAAGGTACGAGTTTCCTGTTCGGAAACTTCCTATTTCGCAATCATTCCACGACAGACTATCATTAACCAAATTTGTTATGTGCCATACTTATGTTTATTATGGTACTTATGCTATTACCATTAGCATCTACAGTTTTTATGGAAAGGGAACATCGAAGAGCTTGAGGGAAGAGAACTCGTACAGTAAGAAACCGGACTCAACGTCGAATAATTTGGTTGAATATTATTAGGGGATAAATCCGATCCCGTCAGCTGATCAAATTCCAAAAAATATATCGAATATTCATTAATTTATATAATATTTCGTAAATTTTGCAATAAAAGAAATGAAGCTTTGTTTTCATAGCGCCTTTTTCATTTTGTTTGGGTAAACTATTTTTAGTTGGATAATATTTTTTTGGTTTTACATACACATCATAACTTTTTACAATAAATCAGATTATAATTGCTCATCATCTTAGCGAAAAGATGATTTAAATCATATTTAATTAATCGTGTGAGAAATGCATTTGCGATCCGAACGAAACTTATCCTCTCCAACAATAGTTGTGAATTTCCAATTATAAAATTAATATATTTTGAAATATACTATTTAAGTTACTTATTTCCTATTCACTATTTCGAAGATACTAAACCAGAAACTAATGTACAAAATAGAGTGAACAAAATTCATAACCACTTGCCCTCTATCCTACCTTAAAAATTCCATTTGACAAGTAAATTTTGCAAAATTGTGCCTTGAGGTGCACTGTACCGAAATTCTAATCAATCGAGGTTCATGAAGCTTTAATGTCACGTCTACGACGCGATGAGGCTTCAGATTTTAACCATTTTCCTCTTGGTTCGAAATTCTATCGATTGTCTTGTAATAAAGATTTTATCTTTCATTAAAAAACATAACCTTACAAATGCTTTGACGAAAGGAATTCGTAGAAATTTCGCAAAGGGAACGTTTCTCCATAGGAAAATGTATCTTTTTATTTTCCATATAAAATAGATTAAAAATATATGAAATTATATATTTCGTTGAAAATTGATTTTCTCACCATAATGAAGAAATTATTGGTAGAACCAGAAGTTTATATTCAATTCAATTAAGTTTATTAATTCACGGAAATTCTCAGAGATATACAAAACAGCGTGTTGTGGGCTTACAAGTTGTTAGTCAACTTGCGTCTTAGAGGTTTAGCGGGAAATTCACGTTAATTTGAATCTTGAAGGTACTTATTTCATATTTATGGTGTAAAGGAATACTTCTTTTGTATGAGATATATTATTAACTACTGTTAGTATTTACTTTTCGGCCAACACCTTAAATTATTAAGAAATAAGGGTTTGAATTAGTGTTGGAAGTCGAAAAATTTTTCGAGCTGAAAATTTTCCGGTAAATGACCGAGGCCTTTTTTTCCGGAAAAAATAAAAAAGTTTTCATTATATGATTAGTCTAATATTGTTTGCAAATTTAAATAAAGCGGCATTTTCGCCTCATTTTTTTATAATCTAAAAGTAAAACTAAACCTCTAGAGTAGTTTATTATTAGACATTTTATATCGATAAAAAGATAAAATATTAAAAACCCTTAAAAATTAATTTATGTTTCAATTTTTAATTTTTCCAATTTTCCGGAAGATTTTGCGCAATTCGGAAAATTATTCGGAAAATTTTCCGCATTTTATTTTTCCGGAAAATTAACAACTCTAGTTTACGGTACCTAACATTTTTTTTTCAATATTGCAAAACTACTTCTAAAAGTAGACCACAAGACAGATTTTTTGAACAAGCACTCGAAATTCGGGGCTGTAAATTATATTAATTGCCATACCGTTATGAAGTTTAGAATTAATAAATTATATGTTATGTTGAATACCAATGGTATAAAGAGTATTGGTACGATCAATTTTCACAGATGAAGAAATGTCAGGACTAAAATTAATATGACGTTTTTTTTGTGATTTCAGACGAGATGCGTGATATTCCGATCTAAGCAGGGTTAACATATCACGCCTAGCGAAACACTGAAGGTGCTTTTGGAATGCGGTGGTGAGTAGATATTTTTATCGATTGCTTTCGCTATTTGGGGAAACCCCTCTTCGAGCAAGGACGAAGCGCCACGCCACCTAGCGTTCGTACGGCCGATCGCGGTATTATAGATTTTTTTTATATTTCAATTCTATCGTTTATTCACGAGAAATTTATACATTCAAGACTAGTTTTTCAGTTAAATATTTTAATCCAAATTTGTAATAAAAGTAATGCGTCGAAATTAACGTCATATAAAATCAAATTTGGAGCCTGCAATGCGTTTAAAATAAAGTCTTTTAATTCATTATAATAACACGGTTTGCACACCTTTATAATATTAAAATCGGTGAAATTTAAAATTTTGAAAGTGTTAGTTTAGCGCATTTATTTCTAACATATGTGACACATAATCGTACATTTGTATATAATACAAAATCGATATTACGTACCCCAATCGATTATACTTCGCGTTCAATATATTTACTAAATTAAAATCACAATTTTATTATGGTTCGCTTAAATGAATGATTAGCAAATCATAGTACCGAAATATTTTACACACATTTATTTTTAAATAAAATCGTAAAGGAGGAGGCTATAGTAGCTACCGACAGATGGCGGGAAACGCTTAGCGCAACGTTCGCTGGTCGATACTGTTTTCCAGTAAAACGTCTAGAGGGCGACACCGTCCGAGTGCGGGGGCCGTTATCGATTCGGGTTTGGGATAGAGTCCGACGCCGGCTTTTCCCTTATTTTCGGCACGCCGCCGCCGATAGGTGATTTTTTAGGCGCGCCACGCCGCCGCCGCCGACGTTTCTTCGGCGCGACGCCGTACTATTTTACTATTTTTTTAAAAAATCCCAGGGCTCTTACTCTAGTCATTATAATTATTGTTCAATGAATGATTTCTAGCAGAAATTCTATGAAAGAGTATAAACCTTAATCCAACTAAGTCACGAAAAATATTGTTTATACACGACAATTATAATATAGAGTAATGGCACTGTGACGTTCTAGTACGTCACCCATGCTCTTTCCTATAGATAAAAAATTTGCGACCAAAATGGCGGCCATGACCAAAGCTACGGAGTGCTACTACTCTATTGTCAATGAGTATGTTAGTCACTATTGATAGTAGTCTGGCAATGTAGTGGGTGGAAAAATGTGATTTTTTAGTACCTGATTTTTATTTTGCTTTCTAAAAATATAAGATATATTATGTTATTTCTAAAAATATAAGAGATATGTTATTTCTGTATTTCTTTTCAAATAAAGAAATATATTTTAGTTTCTGGTCTCTCTTGGTGTATTTACTGTATTATATTTTTTTACATGTTTAAATGATTTCGCTGCAGTGGTGGATATAGAAAAACTCAAAGGGGGCGCTAACTGACATTTTGAGAAACGAGTGTAATAACATAAAATCAAATCACATGCAAATCTTATACGTCAAAAGCCGCCGTCGCTGGTTAAATTATCCTTACGCCGCCGCCGTTGAAAATTTGTCGGCGCGCCGCCGCCGAAGGCTCTAAAAATGAGACACGCCGCCGCTGATCATTTTTACATCGGCGTGGGAACCTAGTTTGGGATGCGCCGTAATTAAATCGTTATTCCGCTCGTAATGACGAAATGAAGTTAGGCTCGTTAGGACTTCAATTTCTATTCGATGTTTGGCTCGTTGTCGGAAAATTAAAAGAGCGACGACTCATTTTCGTCGGCGACAATAGAGGGAGCGATAAACGCGTCGCGAAACAAATTAATAGCTCCCGGAGCAGCTCTACCCGTAATTTGATTGGACATTTTGTGATCCGTACGCTTAGCCTAATGATAGTGATCCGAACGCCGTTATTTATCTCTACCTCCGCCTCCAACAATGAAAAATTATAGCTCGACTTATAATTTGCGGTTTTGCCTGAGTTTCGTATCTAATAATGGAAACATTATTCTGTCGTATTTTATTATACGCTGTTTTTCCAGCGCAGTTCGAGCCCTAAATTGAACATTTTAATACCTATTTTTAATAACTTCATCGAGGTCAGCTTTTTCCGAACTTTAATCTCTAATATATCTAAATGTATAAATAGGATTTTGTCATTCGTGCCGAGCTGTACATAGGGTTCAATACTTCTTTCCATAAAATTATCCTCGACTGTCTCGCCTCCTGTCGAACAATGCTGCCAGAACTTTGACAGCAGCTTGGGCAGTATAATGGAAAACTGGTTCTATATTTGAAATTGACGGGGAGTTTATAGAAAAATATATTCTTTTAGAAATTTTAGAAATTACAATAGATTAGATATTTCAATATATTTTGGTCATAAAATGTATAGTATCATAAATGAAATTGCGTTACCTATATGTGTATTAATAATAATAACAATCATCAGCTAGGCTAATACCCAAGGCACCACCTTAGGCCTAAGTCATCATGCGACTTTTGAAGCCATTAAAAATGGTTGAAACATCATCCATTTATTTAAATGTAGTTTTAAATAAAAATACTGTCTATTAATAGTATTATTTCAATTACTAGCGTTATCATAAGTAACATAATAGTTAAAAGTATAACAATTAACAAACATTATCACCTGATTTTCATAGTTATTGCCCAATAAAAGTTTAGTTCAACATAAGCCGCGTTCACACCTACCCTCGGGAACGATGCGAGTTTGAATTCCGTCGTGTGAACAGTGACCGTTGCGCGTCGCAGCGGGTTTTTTTTTTTTTTGAGAGTAACACGCAAAGTGATGCCGGCTAAAAGCCTTAGACACCAACTCGTCACAGCGTTTTAGATCACTTCGGCTGAGCCACTTCGTCGACCAGTTTGGCAGCGATTCGTGACGTCATCGAGTCTGTTTTTTGTTCTTTAATTTTTAAGAAAATCGACAATCGTGGATTTTTTGCGCCTAATAAAATTTTTATTAATATTTTACAAGAAAATAATCTTCCAGCTTTTTGCATATTTAAATACAAAAAAATTCTTCCGACTGCATTCATTTTTAATTAAATGGTTTTAAAACGTGACTCAACTGCGTTGGCTATACTACGCGTGCCCAATTTTCTTCAAAACTCACTGGAAATCAAACGTGTGAACATACAGATTTCCAAACGCTACGAACCGCAGCGAAATCGAAACGAGGCAAAACTTTTCCGAGTATACGCGTGAACGTGGCTATTGAGACCCCTAGTGTCGAAATATGGACAAGGATAAATAATTTACAACCAAAGAATACTACTTAGTTTGGTTGCAAGTCCAAATCGGAGCTAGGCAAGAGTGCCAATGTCATTTTCCTATTCATAAAAAGTTACGTAAGTTATTTTGGTAAATGAGAATTTCGTGGTTTTACCATAGCGTAATAACCGTTTTGTTTATACTGTGGTCACCGATATACACAGCGGCAAAAAGGAGTAATTTTACCGCAGTTTACTCAATTTAAGGAATATTCCCATTATTCGAATAACCTCTCCCGATCAGTATAGAACATTAAAGCAAAATGTTTATCCTAAATCGCGATACATCCATTCGAAAGTCAAAGGTTGAAAAGGAACAGCGTGTAATTTCTTCGTAGTTAGAATGTAATGGTATACGAAACTTTCGGTAGGGCGGCTTACGCTCCAAATAGCTTCGTTGTCAAAGTTGGCGTCGTATTTTCTCTCTTCGTAATATCCAATATTGTTTCACGCATTGCAGACTTCCGTTTTCCCCTTAATGTCCCCGGAACATAATACTCGCTAGTAAATAAAGATATTTGTAAAGCAAATAAGGGCCGCGAGTAAGCGGCGAAATCAGCGGAGCGAGGGTAGGCCAACTGTCGTCTTCCCCTTTAGTTTATTCGGCGGGCTCTCTCTTTCTGTCCGCTTTTCCTGTCTCATTATTCGTCGGGGAAGCTGAGGGTCCCTTTCCCTTCCACCCTCCGCTGGTCTGACAGTCCCTCGAATTTGTAGCACGTGAAGAATAATCAGATCCATTTATACGAATTATCCTCCTCCGTATTGTATTTTTATTATCCGGCTTCCTTCTTTTCCGGCTCCGTTCATCGACTGCGAATCGATGCGGCTCCGAATCGCTCCGCCGCGAATGACGAAAAGTTCCGACAGTTCGATAGCGCGCGCCCGAATCCGACATCGTTTAAATGTTCGTAGATTAAAAAAGCGGGCTCGCGAATTATTCCGTCGGGAGGCGCTTTCTTCCCGCGGAGAGAACTAACTCTTATCTGATGACCCCAATACCCATTTTTACGCTGAAAAGTGAAAATCGAACGTTTAGTTTGCCTCTTTACGTCTAAAAATGGAAGGAAAATGTACCGTCCTTTTTTCGCAGTTCGTATTGAAATGATCATTTTCCCACGCGAAAAGTTCAATTCGTAGTAGAATCGATCGGAATAGTTTTCTAGAAAGTACAACTCGTTGAAACTACGTCTTAAATATCACGAGTTAAAATTTCCAAAAATATACCACCAATTAAAGCAGAGGATAAATTTGGAAATTTACGAGGCAAACAGCGATACTTACTGTAACTTAGAATATCAAATTAAATTACGGATTCTTCGCTTATAAAGTCACTTTCCCAAATTTACGTGTCCAAAACTAAAATTTGCCTCGCTTCGAATAATCGATACTACGTCACATTTTAAGTTTCAGTTGGGAAAAATCCAATTTGTTTAATCAGAAATATTTTGAGTTAACGGAGAAAATGTCTCGTTTGACTCGAAATTCCCGGAAAAAAAACCACGCCTTTTCGTTACGGCCGCGTAGGCGGAGACTTTCTGCTGGAAATCCTGGGGCTTCACATAAACAGAATAGCTTAAAGTGTTGGTTGAACGAAAAGTCGATAGTAATCAAATTGAACGAATGAGTGCTTGTTTTGAAGCCCTGGAATTTCTATTTCAAAAAGGGCCAAATGTTGTCGAAACAAAGTTTCAAGCCTAAGTGTACTAATTTTGGGTCCGAAACTGACCCTTTTCGCTCCTCAAAATCCAAATATTTTGGGCGAATTTTTCTTATCCGTAGCACGAGCAAATCGAAGCTATAGTTTTATTCGGAAAGTAGAAGGAACTGAATTGGAGGTATTCTGTTTACTTGTAGAAGTTTTCAAACCCGAGATTTTTAATCATAATATAAGGCTTATTATCGAAATAAAAAATTGTTTGTTTACGCGCGCTTCGCGAAGAACCTTCGGTTTCATATCATTTTTCTACTACGTAGCCTTGTGTATGCCTATTTCAATAGGTGTTTCTATGAAATACGGGAGGTCATGTGATAATGTTTTGTCTACGTCACTTAGCTCTAGCTCTTGAAGGTAGATAGCACGCTCTGAAGTCGCGAGACCTTTCGGAATTTGAAACCCGCGTGCAAAACTCGCGCGCAAGTAAAGCACTGAAATAACTGGCGCTCGTGACGTAGATAAAAACATTTATTATACTTCTATTTTTTAACGGTTTTATTTTATAGAAACACCTATTACTATTGACGGCTTTTAAAATTCATTTTGCACGTGAAAATACCTCTACCTGTAGTGTCGCGCGCTAAAACGTCATTTAAAAATCCGTCAATAGCGTAGGATTTTTCCTGGTTGTTAAAGCAACCTACTTTTAATCCCAGATGTAAAGAAATGTATTACAGACAATTAGCCAATGATACGCATTTTCTGACGTCACGGGTGCCGAAAATAATTTTACAAGTCTGGAAATTCGCCGAAAAACTCGATTCCCACCATTTTGACTTCTTTTTATAATAATTCAAAGACCGCTTAACCGATTTTGATGAAATTTTTTGTACTTGCTATAAAATGTTTGCTCTAAAATTTCGTGCAACCAACACTTTAACCGAAGTAAAATTTTCGTGGTTTGTCGAATTGAAACATGGTGGGGGTATTGACGAGAGTTGTTGTTGACGAACGGCGTTTTCCATTTAGTCGCTTTAATTACGGCTAATCTAAATATGAAAAACAATACGACGTGGCACGCCTATCTATCTCTACGCGAAAAGGGAGTGGGTGCGAGGAACAATAACGAACAACGGCGCTCGCTATTGATCGGCGGCCGCTATTTGCCTGGCCTGGAAATTCTTTTTTCCCGCCTTTGTTTTTCGTTTTAGGAAAATTGAAAAAAAAAAACAACAACGCGCTTGTCACAATGCTGTCATTAGGAGAAGCCATTTTCTTAGAAGCAGCCTCATTTCCTCGGCCGACCATGGCCGAAACAATTGTTGCATCCTCGACACGCGAGACCCGATCCTCCCAACCTAAACACTTTTTGACTTTCGCGGGCCTCTACGAATAAGCGCTAGATATTCTCTTTTCATTAAAAACCGTCGTTATATTTTTGCCCGTTTACATTTTACGAAAACGTTGCCTATAGATTGTTATGTCACGCGAAATTGTTGCCATCTGAAACCTCCACGAAGAATAATCGATTTTAGCCGACCAAGGGTATACCCGTTCGCGAGTACGTAAGTAAGTAATATTATTTTTCGAATAACTTCAGTCGGTCAATGCTTGTTCCCGATTAGAAGGAACCGGTGCCGCCACCTATCGGTTTGCGGAGGACCTGCCAGAAGCCGAACGGGGGGGGGGGGGGGGTCGGGGGAAGTTACTAATGGAGAATCGATGATGTGCCTTCGCTGAAATATCTCCTTCTATTCTTTCGCTTTCATGAATCACAATTTTGAGAGCACCCTTCGTTATTAAAGGGCCGATATTAAGGTTCATTTCGGAGGCGTCTATTATAGGTTTTTGGCGCCCCCTCGCGCCCTCCTCCTTCGACAATATTGCTTTTGTAGCGAAATGGAGCTTATTAGCTCGCTCACGAATTGATCGGACATATTTTGTTCCGAATCCCCGAGTTTGTTTAGCCGCTATAGGCGCCCCTCCCAACCGCGCCTACGCCTACACCCCTCCTTCCCTCCGATGATAAAGTTCTGGCCCCAAACTTCGTATTTTTTTAACCAAATTTTTTTCTCAAAGGGTCAACGGGTACGCCAGGTCGAAGCTGTCATTTTTAGGGGAAGCAATTTGAATATCCTAACTTGATATAAGTTCCGTGTTTCCGAATATTTAAAACGTTGGCCCACTTCTCGGGGACGTGTTGGTGGAACGTGACACCACTCGAGACAAGCGGCCCAGCGTCACTGACGCCTTTCGTAATTAGCCTCGCCAAACCTCGTCAACTATTACATTTTCAAATTCTAATTCTTCAGTCCTAGTTTTTTATACAAATTTAGAATGACTAAGACAAATATTTATAGGATAAAAATCTGACTTACATAAAAAATATTTTGAAATGTTACGTTAATAATTAGAATAGATGAGCAAACTCCTGTAAACCCACGCGTCTGGGAGGCAAATAACGGCGTGGCTCATTTTAGGAGGACGACCACCTCTCCCCCATCGGGTGACTGTCATACTTCCGCCACGGGTGTCTGATCCCTATCCCTTAGTATCTCTCTGTTGGCGTGACTCTAGCCGAGACGAGCGGACTTAGGGCCCGTTGCAAAAGTCTGCTTTGCTAGAATCACACATGTTTAGAGGTCGGCGAAACAAATTAACCGCAAAAATTTCAATTAATCATTTAAATTAGTATTATTTGATTTATACGAATAAATTATACGATTAAACAACGATTTAACGTGCAAAATTAATCATTTTTTTCGAATATTTCTGAATAATTCTCGGTTATGGATAAATATAAACAATCGTATAATTTCTTATTCAAACGCCGACCTCTACACATGTTAAATTCTATGAGCTAGCACCTTGGCTAGGGCTTTTGCAACAGGCCCTAAATTGTCCCACCAGCTCTATATGAATGTGTGTGTGAATTTGCAGCCATGTAAGAGTGAATGGTGTGTGGTTATTACTATGGCGGCGATAGATTTTATACGCGTCGAAAATAAAATATTGAAATAGTCGAAATAATTATAGATGCTATGAAGGTTGCTTGTAGACCTTAAGACCCTAAAGCTGTTGTTGTTCGGGAAATGAGGCCCCTTCGTCAAGCAGTACCCTTATCTTTCAGGCGCACAGTGGGGCCCAAGATCATTAAAGTTGTCCAAAACTAAAAAAAAAAATGGCCATTAAAATTTAAAAAAATATAATTTAAGATCTCGTGCATCATTTTCGGAAAAACAAATCACGGAAGAAGAGCTCTGCTCATTTCCAGACAAGTCTAAACATGTATAAGCTCGTAGATTAAATTAATTGCAAAACTGTTGCTGTCGTGCATAGCACAAATCTTCACTTGTTACTACTCGCGATTGCTATAACTCACTGCGACTTTAGCTATATTTTCTGAAAATATAAAAATCTGCCTTCGATATGAAGCATTTACTAACAGACTAGTCCACTTTTTTAGAACTTTTGTGAGCCATAGTGTTTTACAGTGTTAATTAAAAATGAAAGTATTGATAGGTTAAAATTTCAATTTAGATTATATAGTCAATATTAAAGCAAAACATGTTTGTGGTTCTCACTTTAATCTTAATTACTTGTATTCGTAGAATTCAAAAAGAAAAATGGCACATATTTGCCCCTTTATAAAAAAACACACGATTCCCACGTTTTTCCATAAAATACGTTATGCTGGAAATATATTTAGGGCTTAGTTATAAAAAGCATAAAAATTAAAAAAAAATATTTATTCTGTGTGGTAGAACATAAAAAAATATTAATATATTTTTGCCAAAAATTCATTAATTTTACCTCACTGTGAGACGTTAATTATATAAGGTCGCTTATTTCTAAACGTTAAGGCAAACAATTCCCCTCTGGCTGTAACAGTGATAGCCTCTTTTTCGTAGTTTACATATTTATATTTCTAATCCAAGAAAGTCTGCCAAGGCTATTAAATTCTTAAATTGGGCTTTGACCGTTTGGCAAACCATTGTTTGTTTTCGGTTTTCCGACGTGCCGTAAAAAATGACGCCATACAGTATTGAGATGTTACCTTCTAAACAGGGTTGGCAAAAACAGGTTTTTGCCGGCACATGTGGGAAAAACTGGTAAAAACCGGAAAAAATGGATAAAACGGGAAAAAAGTGGAAAACAATTCTTTTCATGCTAAATTAATCATTGATATATCTATTAAGTGACTAATTTGGTCATTGCAAATAGGTGAGATGAAAAAAAGGGCAGAAGAAGATTGAATAGAATAGAAGAATATACTGCTTTTATTATTTGTTGTTATTGTAGTTGTTACTGTAATTGTGTTTATATTTGTTGGGGATTTAAATGTATTGTAATATAAATGGGGTATAGAAATATGGTTTTGATTAAGTATTGTTTATCGTAGTACAACATATTATTTTATCTTGTGTTTCCGTTGTTTAAATAAATTAATAATAAAATAATAATCAGCTAGGCTAATACCCAAGTCACTACCTTAGACCCTAGTCATCTAGCGACTTTTAATGCCATTAATTCAGGTGGCCGGGTTACAATGCGTAGGAGGGTGGTGGCAAGCCTTTCATCCCACGCGAGCCAACAGCTCCCTACACTAACTATTACCGTTAACCTCTATAAGTTTTTAAGGAAAGGGGAAACCCAAGAACTCGAGGGAAAACCTCTTTAACCAGTGGGGAGGGAACTTGAAAACTTGTTCTTGAGGAGTTTATTCATATTACGATAACCTTATTTTTTTAGTAGCGCTGGGCATAGTGAGTTCAACATAAACCATCACCTAATTATTAATTTGGTATACCGTTGACCTAACGGTTTCCATGACTGATAATAGAGCGTTCTATAAAATCGGCCCAAAACCGGCCAAACTTTTCATACAGACTAGTTCAGCAGGACTAACAACATTTTGTTATTTTTTGGTTTAAGAGAATTCGGCTTATTTCCTGTCTGTATATGAATATTTTAGAGACGTACCTTTTAGGAGTTGTAGGAGGGGCCCTAGGTGTTGAAGTATGTATGAGGTTAAGAATATTTTCATGATCTAAGTTTCTTTTTAAACCCGTGGATTTGGGACTAGTATTTTGCTTATTTGCCATCATACATTTATTGCAAAAATAATTTAAAATAAGAAAAACGGCGCGCAAAGCCGGAAATTAGTGAAGCCTAGGCTAGCAGCTACGTTACTCCTAAATATCGACTGCCAGATAAATATCTTTTTATCACACGAAAAACCGGCCAAACCTTCCCCGCCTCCGAACTCAAAAGGCGGAAAGCACACCACACTGATTTTATAGAACGCTCTATTATAGTTTATAGTTAGTAAGAATAATTAGCGTAACTTAAAACAATCAATGTCAACGGGACTTTGGAGTCGCTGAAGAAAAAAATAATTATCTGTCGTATAATTTTGAGATTTAAAGATTGTCTTGTGAGTACAGTTCATAATCCCGATATCACAATAGATAATAAGGCAAGGTCAGTTAGTATAGAATAGTAACATCACTTCCTCTTGTTTTTCGATAAAACCGAATCTATCGAAAGGTAGACAAAGGTGTCTTCGCGTTCCGAGCATCTAGAAAGGTGGCTGGACTTGCCCTTTGTCCTAGAAGAAACGTTTCAAAGTCATTGTAAACGGCATTGTGTACATTTCGCGCGATTCTATACGGCCATTGAGTGAAGACTGAAAGGGCGTTTAATTAGCCATTTTTTTCTCGAAAGTAGTTTCCCTCGCAAAGGGCGCAATTTATACGAGCATCTCCGACTTGGTTATTACAAATTCCGCGGCATCATTCTCTTTAATGGGCCGTTTTCACCGCGCCTGTTTCGAAACGCGCCGTCAATGAAATACCTTCCAGGAGCAAAACGACTTAGTTCTTGAGGACTTTAATTACAAGAAATGACGCTGTCTATGAAAATCGCCGTCAATTATTTACGCCCTATTAGCGTCTCTGCTTTAATATACGACACGATAACCTTTTAAAGCGTCGCGTATCACCTTCAAATATTCAAATTATCATCTAGACGTATTTTAATTGGGAGTTAAATAACGCGCTAAAAAATACGATATTTTTACGATGATAAACCTAATTCAATATCGTTAAAACGGTTTTGATTTCCGATTCTCAGCTCGCGCATTCTAAATTACGTTCTTCTAAAATCCTTTTTCGAAATAAAATTTGGAGCACGAGATTTTCTTCCCTTGTAAATGTCGATCTTAAGACAAACTTGGTAGCTAATTAGAAATCTTTCGGAGGCTCACCCCCTCGCGATTATTGTAATTTCTTGGTACGCGAATGTCTTTTACTTCCCCTTTTTTTTTTCAAAGCGGGACTGTTCGATGAACAAACCTGACTTCGCGAGAGGACTTTATTTCTCAAGCAGTTGCAATTTGAGCTTTGACCTTTGAAAAGTGCGCGAAAGGAAATTAAATTTTTCCTCGCTTTCGGTCGCTCTCTTTTTCCTGGCGCGAAGGAAAGTTTATACGGCATAGACTTCGCAGTTCGCTTTCTTCCTCGTGTTAGTCTTCTCTATAGTTTGAATCAATATTTATCGGTTGACTTCTATTCTAAGTTTTCACTATCTTAAATTAAAAGGTCGATAGCGTTGTTTTCGAATAAAGGTCGATGTATTCGTAAAATATCTTCATTTCGATTTGCATAATAAACGTTTCTAATTGAAGCTACTTTCAACCTATTAAATATTTATATTGCCGAATGTAAAATTTTAATATTAATAGTCCCCAATATTCCAATGAATAACCTCTGTACTCCAAATTGCCGAAATTACTCATACGTTCATAAAAAAAATATATTTTCGATCGACCATTTACGAATATCCTCGATAACACGTATTTGGTTTTTATTAGGGTGGTAGAGGGTTAAATTAAGAAGCAATTTAGTTTTACTATCAGGGTTTTTCAAAATGCATTTTGAAAATGCAAAACACCAATTTTAATTTTGAGTTAGAAAAAGTATTTTGCATTTTACATTTTGAATTTTGTGGGTTTGATATGTGGAGAAACATTTTCAAAATGTTTTTATTCTGGTACCATCATTGCAGCTCTTGTATAGAAATTTCGTCAGATATTTACTCCCAAGTAGATGGAGATATTCAGCTACTCACTTACTCAGAAGCAGACGAACATTCTTACACTGCCACTATTTTCAGTAAACAGAGAGCATTTGTAAAAACATTTTGCATTATGAAAAACCATTTTCAAAATGCATTTGGTATTTTTATTTTGAGCTGCAAAAACCATTTTACATTTTGTATTTTGAGTTATGAAGAAAGTATTTTGCATTTTGCATTTAGAGTTATGGAGAAAGAATTTACCATTTTGCATTTTGCATTTTGAAAAAAAAAAGCATTTTGAACAACGCAGTTTACTATAAAACCGTAGTTTATGGTAAAATAATTGGTTGAGTATAAGGTTACAAAATCTGGCTGCCTAGTTCTTTTAGCCCCATAAAAAAGGATCAAGAAGGTCCTACGTTTTCGAATCGCGCAAGAAAGACATCGTTATTTCTAACAATCAAAAACAGTTTCGGATTTCCGGAATTTCCAAATCATCTTGGGATTAATAATTCTAAAAAACGCCTTTTGGTCGACGTTTAAAGGGAGTATAACCCTAGCATGGAAGATCAAGCTTCAATACTCATAAAGTTAATTTCATATAAATATCTTCAATATTTAAAAAATGTTAATTTAATATAAATATCTTCAATATTTAAAAAATGTTAATTTAATATAAATATCTTCAATATTTAAAAAATGTTAATTTCATATAAATATATTCAATATTTAAAAAAGATAATTTCATATAAATATCTTCAATATATAAAAAGGATAATTTCATATAAATATCTTCAATATATAAAAAAGTTTATTTCATATAAATATCTTCAATATTTAAAAAAGTTTATTTCATATAAATATCTTCAATATATAAAAAAGTTAATTTCATATAAATATCTTCAATATATAAAAAAGTTAATTTCATATAAATATCTTCAATATATAAAAAAGTTAATTTCATATAAATATCTTCAATATATAAAAAGTTAATTTCATATAAATATCTTCAATATATAAAAAAGTTAATTTCATATAAATATCTTCAATATATAAAAAAGTTAATTTCATATAAATATCTTCAATATATAAAAAAGTTAATTTCATATAAATATCTTCAATATAAAACCTTTAATACTTAGTAGTTAATTTTATATAAGTACCTTTAGCACTTTATAGTTTATTTCATATAAGTACCATTAGCACTTTATAGTTTATTTCATATAAGTACCTTTAATACTTTATAGTTAATTTCATATAAATACCTTTAATACTACGTCGACTCTAAAATCTCGTGTTAACGAGTAAATTGTGTTCGTACGAACTATCGCTGACCACAGTGGACAAAAGGTCGAACCGCGTCCTGTTCGAGCAGAGGGAGCCAGATTAGTGGTTCATCCTGGTATACGGCTCCCTGTCAAAGCTAGAAATGAGAGGGCCGAGAAAAGAATCCGTGGCGCAACACGTCTGCCTAAATCCAGATTGATAATATTGCTCTTCCTTTATTTTTGCCGTTCTGGCCTTATCGTTCCGAAAGCCTGGAGAGCTTTTGTCGGGGACTCCCTATTGACGGATCCCCGCGTCTTACGCCTAATAGCGTATTAATGCCCCTTCCTTCCTGCCTGCTTTCGAAATTCGAGAGCCGCTGATTACGACGAAGAATGTACACCCTTATATTTTCACGAAGAAATCCAAATTGTTAGTTATCCTTTAGGTCCGAGACAAATGAATCTAACTAAGCAAATTATATTTATATTATTCTCACACAAAAAGCCTATTGGTGAAGAGAATCGTGGGAAACCTCATTAGCCAAGAGCCAGCCAGACTGGATTAAACCACCCTGGTTTAAGCCGGATTTAACCACCAAATAAAATCCATGGTTAAAACCACTTTTTTTATAAAAAAAATTGAGAAATTAATTAGAAACATTGACAAAACTTAACCTTCACTTTTTGTTAGGGTATAAAAGCGGGTAAATAAGTCTGCTATACCTCACAATGTAAAGGTACTGTCACGCGCAAAAACGTAATTTTTAAATCGAGGAGAGCTTATTTTACCGCTCAAAAAAGAACGAAAAGAGAGGAGCGCTTATTTTACCGCTCTAAAAAAAGCGAAAAGAGAGGAGCGCTTATTTTACCGCTCTAAAAAAAGCGAAAAGAGAGGAGCGCTTATTTTACCGCTCTAAAAAAAGCGAAAAGAGAGGAGCGCTTATTTTACCACTCTAAAAACAGCGAAAAGAGTGAAGCGCTTATTTAACCTCTCAAAAAAGAGCGAAGAGAGAGGAGCACCGATTTTACCGCTCAAAAGAGAATGAAAAGAGAGGTGCGCTTATCTTACCTTTCAAAAATGCGTCAGTGCGAGCGGAGAGTGAGCTGAGCGGCTCTTTGACGAAAATGCCCAACACTGTCTGAAAGTAAAAGCGGCTTTGGCACACTCATCGACCAATTGCGATTGATTTAGTACCGGAATTGTATATTATCTTCGTATTTTATTTAAATTACACGTAATTCATAACCTTTAATAAGTGTACTTTAAATGTATCATAAACAGATTACTTTAAATATAAATTAAACAGATTACTTTAAATATAAATTAAACAGATTACTTTAAATATAAATTAAACATAGTACTTTAAATATAATATAAACATAGTACTTTAAATATATCATTAAAAGAGTACTTTAAATGTATCATTAACAGAGTAATTTAAATATATCATAAACAGTTTACTTTAAATATAATATAAACAGTTTACTTTAAATATAATATAAACAGTTTACTTTAAATATAATACAAACAGTTTACTTTAAATATAATACAAACAGTTTACTTTAAATATAATATAAACAATTTACTTTAAATATAATACAAACAGTTTACTTTAAATATTTAAATATATCATAAACGTTGAATTGGTTTTCTCCTTTTAAAACGAATATTTAGTAATTTAAACCAAGAATATATTCTAATTAAAGGAGAATATGAAACTACAACAGAACTAGAGCATCTGTTATAACCCTCGATCGTACCAGGAGAAAGGGGGGAAAGGGGGGGGGGGTAGGAGATTGAGGGAGGAAAGGTCGATGTGGGTTTTCTTCGGGGCATCAAGAGGTGAACGGAGCTGCTACCAACGTTTTCTTCGTTAACCCGAATACATTCTAGCTTAAGCCACGTCCTCCCAGCTTAAACTAATAGAAGACCATAAGTACGTAATATTCTATTCGTCCTTTTATTAAAAAATGTTTAATTGACGTAAATGGAAAACGGAAGCTCTCGTAAATAATATTTTTGTTAATTTGATAAATATCGCGCTGTATCGAGAGCGACGTCTATAAGTGAAGGAAATCTTGTTTGTCGACTCGAAGCAGCCCTGGCCCTAACAAACACGCCGTTCTCTGACCTTTTCCCGTTTCTCTATTTTGTCGGCGATTTGTGAATAATTTATCGCGTACGTGAGACGCGGGATGAAAGAAGTAGCCGCGTCATTTCCCCGCCATATTCCGCATTTATCCGCCGGGGCGAAATAAAAAAAGAGACGATTTTGATCAAACTCTCCCTTCGCCCGAAACTATTCTCTCTCCGTCGCGAAAGAGCAGATTCGATCTGGCCCCAGGCGTCTGCAGCCCGAATCTCTCGCTCTTTCGAAGCCTTCTTCGACCGGGAATCACTTAGCAGCGGCGTCAAAGGCAACGGAAGGGTCAACGCGACCCCTAACTAGCGGAGGTCCCACTCTTAGGTGACGCCGACGTGGACGGGGGAAAGCTCTTCGGCCAATCAAAGAAAAACTCGGATTTATTCGACTAACTTATTTTCTCGCTAACTCGCCGTTGATACACAAAGAAGGTCATTTTTCACCACTTTTTTTTAGTATCTAGCCGGTTGCCGAGTTCTTTGTCGAGCTATTTCTGGTCCAGAAGGCTATATACGGAAACGTAAGCTTTTACTTATTTCGTCTAATCTGTCTGAAGAGTTAGTTTGATTTCGAGACATTTATATCCTTTCTTTCGTAGAGTCTTAACTGTGATGAAGGTTGTGGCTTTCGAACAATGCTGGGGTTGTTTTTTTATCCCAAATATATTTATTAATTATATGTTAAAAACTCTCTAATTTTGTTTTCGCCGTCAGATCAAGTGCTTAGCTCGGGTTTCACGGCAAATTAGGTTAATTACGACTGAAGTTATTATTTTTTAGTTCCATGAATTGCGCAATACCGTATATTCTCTTATCCGAGTAATTCGCTGATTTAGTTAATTTTTCACGTAAATAAATTAGCTATAATTTAACCAATTTCACGCGATATCGATCATCGTAAGGCGTCAAATTAATTTGGATTTTGAAAAGCGCTTCCCTGATAAGTAGTCGGAAATGACCTTTCACCCACTACAGTTCGTTTTAGAAAATCTAGCGCTCCATCGAGAAAGCAACGAGCTCGTTAGCGTCTGATTGCCTGTGAAGTTTATTCGCGATTCGATCGTACTCTGGCGGATGGATTAGGTCACGTTACGGTCGTCAGCGATCTATCGGCGCAACTTTGGACAGCGGCTTACCCGGGCAGCTGGAGATGAGACGACGGTAGGCTCGGTATTTCGAGTCCAATATCGACCTTCATTCCTCAAAATGGACGCGCGGCGCTAAGGCCATCCGCTGAAAGGCCGTTTTTAAGCCTGGGACAATCGTCTATTATTAGTTTGACAGTATTAAGTCTAATGATTCTTTTTTCCCCCGAAGAAAATCGCCGTGTCTCGGGGATGAGTCGTTCCAAAGGCGTATCCGCCTCAAAACGCTCGCTCTCCTCGGCTCTAGGCAAAGGTCAAACCCCCTTTTCGGGCTTATTCCGCGGCAGGGCGTGGTCAAGATGGAGCGTCGCTGAAGGGGTGGCCGGCGGGAGGACGCGTCGCCAGCCAGATATGACTTGTCAAGCTGGCGTAGATCATGTCCAGGGCTGGGTTCCTTCGCGGTTACGTTCGCGTATGCCTCTATTTAGTCGATAATAAGCTAGCTCTCTCACTCCTTAATTTCCTGATTAAAAGTTCCTTTAGTCTCGCCCGGGGCTGCCGATACTCGACCCTACATTTTTTTACCACGAAACATGAATATTTCATTGTTTCTAATCTACGCCAGCCTAAAACTACCCGCATTTTTTCGTTAAATCGATTTACTCTCGGTCAGAAATCCATCTACCGCACGACGAAACTTTCACTCGATGCTTCCCGAACCATTAGAACCCTAATCCACTTTGTTCAATTATTTTCAGTTTTTAGAATTCTTTAATTTTAAGTTAACTTTTAAAGAGCGTCGTAGGTTAAATTTTCACACGCCAAAAGCAATTTATTTATTGATAAAAAGTGGATAGAGAGTATTAATCGGTATCTTCCCATTGCGCCGAATCCCATTCGACCGAATTCCCATTAGACCGAATTCCGCCAATGTTTTTGATTAAATTAGCCCAAAGGCGGGTTTTGTATTTTTCTAATCGACCGACGCAATATTCACAATTGAGCGACCGCAAAAAAAAAAATAGTTTTTATTTCTACTCCTTTTGATTTTTTATGGAAGCGTTTTAATATATTTTTAAGTCTGTTAGGTTAGGTTAGGTTAGGTAACACTGCATGCTGTTCTTACAGATGCTGAAACGGATAAAACCGAATGCTAAACCTTAAAATTGGATTCGGCGCAATGGAACAGATTATATTAATCGAGGTATCCCTAGGTTAATTTTTCAAACGCAAAAAGCAATTTCTTTCTTGATAAAACAAATGTTTATCCCGTTTAACTTATTAAAGATGCTCATACGTGCTATTTTATATAATTTACTATTAATACAATTCAATTGCCTATAGATCATTACGACCGTAAATATTTAATTCATCACAATTGCAATATTGGGGTGGCGGAGTGGTTAGCCCTTTCGCCTCGCAGCAAAGGACCCGGGTTTGATCCCAGCTTGTGGTACTGTGTTCAAACTCGGAACAACTCCTTCTGCGTTGAGTTTAACTCACTGGTTAAAGTGGTTTTCCTCCGAGCTCTTCGGTTTCCTGTTCTTTCAAAACTTAATGAAGTTAACGGCAATAGTTAGTGTAGGGAGCTGTTGGCATGAAGGGCTTGCCACCACCCTCCTATGCATTGTAACCCGGACACCTAAATTAATGGCATTAAAAGTTGCTCGATGACTCGGGCCTAAGGTGGTGCCAAGGGTATTAGCCTAGCGGATCATTATTAGTCCTAATCGAGCTGTACTATTTTCTGGCCTATCAATTTAATTCCGTGTGAACAGGCTGGTTTTTGGCAGCAAACCTTGCTTTTTTACCAGTTTCTTTTGTGCCTACTATATATACAGGATGTTAAATCCTCTGTTTGGTACGGAAGGGGCCGCGTTCTGACTGGGAAAACAGGGCTTTGGTCGGTTAGTGACTATTCTTATCGCGTTTCGTAAGCGCAAACTCGGCTTTGTCATCGCGTGCAGTCAGTGGCATTTTGTTTATGAATGGCGGCCGGTAATTTCTATTTGTTAGATAATTTATTCGTAAATACGCGCGACCATCAGTTCCCACGAATTGTTTCTTTCGTAAGCGAGGAATTCTCAGTCGGAACTAAATATTTAATACTAGCGCGAGACGTGCCGCGAGTTGAGATGAGATACTTTCTGTTCGGCCGAACACTTTTGATAGCCGGTAACATGACGACAGTTCGACTCGAGTCGACGTTCCAGAGCACGCCCATCGATTTCTTTCGAACCAAATCTTCAAACCTCTTTGGCTTTCTCTGTTTCGGGGTTGCACGCTATATTTTCCTATGGGAAAATTGTATATGAATAATTTACATTTGGCGTTTTAAAATAAATTATATGCAAATGCTTAAAAATAAATTATTTACGCTTTCAAAAATCAAAAACTTTGAAACAGAAAAATTTATGCTAACGCCTTATAGGTTTTGGCCTTAGCTAACTTGTTAAAATGCCCCCAGAAATTCGTCATAGCACTGCCAACTTCTATGACGCGCTTCCGCGATCGGGGTTGGCCGTGGTCAAAACATAGGGGCTGCGTCACTAAGCCTAGGTTAAAAACGTGTTCTAGTCTAAGTCATTTCTTAAAAAATTTCTAGACACAATAGTAATACTAATTTCCGAGTCGTCGTTAAATTAAGTTTCACAAATTAATCTTTTTTCTATTACAAAAGTATAAATATTTAAAAACATAACTTACCACAAAATTTTAAGTATGACGGTAAACTTTAAAGCAATTTTATAACCACGTGACTATTTTTAAAAGTTTCTACCATTTGAGGGCGCTCAAATGTTTCCCGAAAGAAATTTTACCCAGTATTCTTTGCAATTTATGCTATCGACTATTTGTTACGGTATGTTTTTAAGTCAACGTAAACTAATAATTATATTTTCCTGAAAATACTCGATTAGTTTCAAAGATTATTGTCCTTTTAAATTTAATAATAATCTAGGCTGGTTTTAACTAATTGGGATATCCTTTACCAAGAATGAATTCATGGACGCCCACAGACATTTCTCCAATAGTCTTCATGACGTTTATTACCGCGTTCAAAGATCATCAACGAATTTATTTATTTCTACTTAGAAAGAATGTAGATTTTGAGCTCGAAGAATAAGTTGAATACCTTTCAAGTGCTCGTGTGGCTAAGATATACTATATTTGATGATTTTTTTCATCAAAATTTGGTCTAATTTAAAACACACCGAAAGTCGAGGGGTAGTCACTATTAAATATTTTGTACACCTGACTTCTGATTTTCGTAAAATATTCGGTGATTACCAGTGATTTATCTTAATTTTTCGTTGATTCCCAGTGATTACTTACAATTTTTCAGTTATTTCCGGCAGAAATTAATACCTCTACTTGGAATACTTATGGCGTCAGATTTTCGTCTCGATGTGGCTGACGGTTAATTTGACGTCACTATGTTAACTTAACAAACAACAACGTGAGAGGGGAGCGCGCGCAGAGGGGATTTTTTCTCTCGTAGGCGGGGCCAAAGCCGTCAGAATGATCTTACCAGGATAAGCATTCCAAGTTGAGGTATCGATTCCTGTTTCCGGTGATTATTTTAAGTGGACTCCCGCACATCTGATTACCTATGATTTGTACATCTGATTACCTATGATTTGTACATCTGATTACCTATGATTTGTACATCTGATTACCTATAATTTGTACATCTGATTACCTATGATTTGTACATCTGATTACCTATGATTTGTACATCTGATTAACTATGATTTGTACATCTGATTACCTATGATTTGTACATCTGATTACCTATGATTTGTACATCTGATTACCTATGACTTGTACATCTGATTACCTATGACTTGTACATCTGATTACCTATGACTTGTACATCTGATTACCTATGATTTGTACATCTGATTACCTATGATTTGTACATCTGATTACCTATGATTTGTACATCTGATTACCTATGATTTGTACATCTGATTACCTATTATTTGTACATCTGATTACCTATGATTTGTACATCTGATTACCTATGATTTGTACATCTGATCACCTATGATTTGTACATCTGATTACCTATTATTTGTACATCTGATTACCTATTATTTGTACATCTGATTACCTATAATTTGTACACCTGATTACTTAAGTGACTACCCCCTCGCCGAAAGTGGAATAATTCGTTAAGATAACCCAACTAACATAACAGGATCATTGTTTAGTTTGACAACCCTTCCGATGTCTTGCTTCCTAGCCTTCCGTCTAATGAAGGGCGCTTAGTTGGTTTAAAATAGTGTATATTCGTAGGAAATCAGGGTCCGTCCGTCCCTTTTATTTTGTTTTCTAAGCAGCGGCGAAACAGCGAGGCTGCAATTTATTATTCTTGGCGCGAAATCGCTTTCTTTCTGCTGGCGTTTTCTTTTCTGTTTTTTGCCGAATGAAAACGTGGTGTTTAAAGGCGTCTGGTCGAGCTTCCTCGGCTACATGCTCGCGATGAAAGAGCGCTGCCCGATGAATAAATGATGGCCGAGCTCGGACGCTTAAGCTTAATTCCGTCGTTGAAGGAGGAGGGGGGGGGGTGCAGGCTGTAAATTAGGTACCACCACGGCGCGGCGTGAATCTTTTAAGGGCTATTAAGAATTCTTGTGTAACATTAAGTCGTTTTTGATTCCCGCGATTGATTTAGAAAAAGTCACGCTTCTTTAATCGTTTATCCTTTAAACAACGGGCACTCGCGCTGGATGGGGCCCGGGCCCCCCCTCGCTCTAATCACGCCCTGTTCGCGATCATTAGGGCCGAAGTGCCAAAAATGTTTTTAAGGAGAGCTAATAAGAGTGTACCTGTACTTATTTCTTCGCGCTAACAAGGAGACGACCCGAGGTGTTACACACCGATTTTGTTCAAAACTTTAAAATTGGGCTAATTTAGATCTATTATTTTCCAATTTTGGTCAAGTTTGATCAAATTGACCAAAATAAATACTTTGTTTTTCAAAAAATCGCAATTTATCTATACATTAATCCAATTTTACACAACTTATAAATTTCCGTCAATTCCTATGAATTTTGATCGAAACTACTGTTTTTGATCAATATTTTTTGCAATTTTATATTTTTTTTTCAATTTTGAAAAAAAATATTTTAACAAATTTTGAAATATTTTCTTCAATGTTTGTATTTTTGTATTTTTTTTTAACATTTTTTCCAATTTTAGCCATATCGGTTGATTTTCACCCATTTGGTTCAAATTAATCAAAATGTGATCAATTTTAATAAATTTTTTATAATTTTGGTATTTTAAAATTTTTAAAAAAAATTTAAATTTTTTGGAATCGGTCAAAATCCCATGTTATTTTCAATAAGAAAATTTCCATTTTATGTTGTCGAAAACATTTTTAGTTGCCATGGCAAAACCGTTGCCCATTGAATAAAATCCCTTTACGATTTTTCAAGTTACATGAGTTTGAACGAAATCGGTGTTCTAGACGGCTTTCGCCGTTTTATATCTCTTATCGACACGTGTTTAAAAGTTACGGAATATAAAAATTTAAATAGTATTACCGTAAGTAACATAATATAAATAAGTCAAACATTTCCTATGATGGTAACGCTAATTTTTCTGACCAAACCTTTTTTCGACAGGTTTCCACTTTAAATCGCCACCGAACTGAATAGTATATTATAGTTCTGGGCAGTAGTATATTTAGACACTAGGGGGCTAGTATATTATAGCTCTGGGCAGTAGTATATTTAGACACTAGGGGGCTAGTATATTATAGCTCTGGGCAGTAGTATATTTAGACACTAGGGGGCTAGTATATTATAGCTCTGGGCAGTAGTATATTTAGACACTAGGGGGCTAGTATATTATAATTCTGGGCACTAGTATATTTAGACACTAGGGGCTAGTATATTATAATTCTGGGCACTAGTATATTTAGACACTAGGGGCTAGTATATTATAGTTCTGGGCACTAGTATATTTAGACATTAGAGGGCTAGTATATTATAGTTCTGAGCACTAGTATATTTAGACACTAGGGGGCTAGTATATTATAGTTCTGAGCACTAGTATATTTAGACACTAGAGGGCTAGTATATTATAGTTCTGGGCACTAGTATATTTAGACACTAGGGGCTAGTATATTATAGTTCTGGGCACTAGTATATTTAGACACTAGGGGGCTAGTATATTATAGTTCTGGGCACAAGTATATTTAGACACTAGGGGGCTAGTATATTATAGTTCTGAGCACTAGTATATTTAGACACTAGGGGGCTAGTATATTATAGTTTTGGGCACTAGTATATTTAGACACTAGGGGGCTAGTATATTATAGTTCTGGGCACTAGTATATTTAGACACTAGGGGCTAGTATATTATAGTTCTGGGCACTAGTATATTTAGACACTAGGGGGCTAGTATATTATAGTTCTGGGCACAAGTATATTTAGACACTAGGGGGCTAGTATATTATAGTTCTGGGCACAAGTATATTTAGACACTAGGGGGCTAGTATATTATAGTTCTGGGCACTAGTATATTTCAAACCTGGGCATATTTAGATACTAGGGGGCTCAGTGTTGAACTACACCTTGATTGCGCAATAGCTCCTAATTTATGGAAATTGTTGTTGTGATTGTGTTACTTAAAGTACCGTTGTTTATAAGTTGTTAGTAGCGCCACTTATATGACTTCAATCAAGAATTCATTCGGGTTAATAGATAATATGAAGTTACAGCTTTAACCACAGTTTTCATCAGTGTTCCAAAGTGGAAAATTCCAGGTGGACAATAGTGGAAAATTCAGGCCTTTGCAAAAGAGAATTCAGTGGCCAGTCTGGCCAATTGACCAATAAATTAAAAATAAAATAATAATAAAAAAAACATTTTAAGACAAAAATTTCAGATTTGGGCTACTTAAGGCAAATATATATGCATAGGAATGGTCAGATTCTGATTAACATTAGAATAGTCTGATAATTATTTCACTGTAATGTAAGACATTTTTACAAAACACTTCTTAAAAATTTACTTTTTTAAGCTTTGAAATGCAATTTTTCGTTATTATCCATTATTTTCCACTACTTTCCACTATTTGACACTGGCCGGAAGTTTTCTCCAAAAAGGTGGCTTTTTAGCAGCACTGGTTGTCATCATTCCCGGAGGACATGCTCCGTCTACAAGGATAAAGTAATTGGAAAGTATCGGAGAACCTTCGCCTTAGCCTAAGCGGAGAAGGGGGGGGGGGGAAAGGGAGATTGATGGAATAGAGGCGAAGGGGCGTGGTTTTGCTTCAGGGAATCACGTGGTGAAATGTCTAATTCATGTATACCGGAAACTCTCGTATATAATAATATAAATATTAAAAGATTTTATCATTTCCATGGAAATTGTTTAACATTTTTTTTTTTATTAACAGAGAGACACGCATGGATTTTTTTTTCTCTGACGAAGACCCGCGGGTTGAAAGCTCAGTTGTTTATGAAAAAGGGGGCTCTTTACACCCCAATTATTGATTAAATATTATTTAATAAAAAAAATTAAAAAAATTTTAGTTAAATAATATTCGTAATACCTCTGTTTATCTGAATATATCTTTGTTATTATCAATAAAGTTATTTATAATTAGGGTGAATCACTGTATTTAGACGATTTAACTCGGAACAATTCCCAGGTAAAGTTTGAAAGTTCTCTCCCCCACTGGTTAATGGGGTTCCCTCAAGTTCTGCAATTTCCCGTTCCGTAAAACTTGTAGAGATTCACGGTAATAGTTAGTGTCGGGAGCTGTTTCCTCGTGTGGCTTGCAGGGCTTTTCACCACACTCCTACGCATTTTTAATTATTTTTTGCTAGTATTAATGGCATTAAAAGTCGCTAGATGACTTGGGCCAAAGGCGGTGCCTTGGGTATTAACCTGGCTAATATGTACTTTAAATATAGCCTTTGAATTCTTTGTATAAACAATAGCAAACACCTTCGGAACTAGACGCGCCACTTATAAAACGTTTAAATAACGACTCTCATATGCTTGTAATTAGATATACTGTTTAATGTAAGTAATATTTTTTGTAAGTTCTATAGGGCCTAATGCCATCCATTGACAAAATAATAAAGCCACAAAACTAATCCTAAAACAGTCGTACTGACGTGTTTAAATATTAATGAACACGAAAAATATTTTTTATTTATTTATTAATACTTTATTTTTTTGTAAGTTTAATAGAAATGCGCTGTTGTAATAGACGCATTCACATATTGCCAAAAGGGAAATAGGCAAAAAGGGTTGAAATCCACCCGAGGTACCTTCCTATTTAATAATGTTTGAGGTAGATGGCGACACTATAAAGTTTATTAAAAATATAATTTTTGTAATTTAAATTAACAACTAATTTTAACAGTAGTTAACACTCTTTGCCATAGATGGCACTATAATATAATTTTAAACTATCCAATCAGGGAAGATAATTTTGTATTTTAAATCTCGACAAAATCGTGCTCCACTAAAAACTGAAAACTTTCAACCAATCGTTGAAAATCAAAATTATGACGTCATGTTGCTATCAGAGCGCCATCTACTAACAAATAACGTCATCACCACGTTACCTCGGATGCATTTTACCTCTTTAAAGTCGTCTTTGCCCGTTAAAAATTGTAAATCGAACTATACAAAATTTAATTTCGAACTGGGTTGAAGAATTCGGGTACGATCTGATGGTAGGTAAAGGGTTTTTTCTCGACTGCTAAACGCGTTTCACTTTTTCAGCGATAAGCGTCTAGGTCCCTTTAAACATCAAGTAAAAACGCGTTTCGGTGTGATTTTTTTCCATTCGGCTTAAGTAGCGCTCGCTCCAAGTGCCTAATGAGTACGATTAGAATCGTATTTTGGGGCAAGTGGAGTTTGCTAGGTAAGCGAAACGTAAAAAAGGTAATTGCCCGTCGCTTCGCGGATTCCCATTTTCCGCAGTTGGCGCCATACGCGCACGGGGCACCGCCCGCGAATGGCTACATTTATTTGACGCTTTTAATTTATGGCGTGAAAGGAGAATATCAGAAAGACTATGTAAGCGATGGTCCTGCCGCGCGTGTAATGTATGTATAACCTTAACGCCGTTGATATTTAAGCCTACATTTTCACGTTGTATACCCAGCGCGGAAAATGTCAACGTACTAAAACATACTTTTAATAGCCTCTAAAAATGTATGCTTTCCAGCTTTAGAATTCTAATTTTTCATATATTGTATTGCAAATGATCTCGTTTAAGATTAAATAAATTTAATAGTTAATTTAATAAAGCAATATAAATGTATTGGAAGTAATTAGAAAGATATATAAAGATGATCCAGAATTAACGATTCAAAATCTGTTTTTGATTGGATTATAAATTTTTAGCTTACATACGTTGGCGGATTTAAAATTACACGGGCTTAAACCGCGACTTAAAAAAAAGTAGTTTTCTTAAAGTTTGGTTTTATTTGAATAAAACATCGACCGTTTTTGTAAACGTATTGTTTTTCCAAATCTTTAATATCTTAATATTTTCCAAAAGAATTTGGTTTTGTTCTGTTTTGTTTTCTTTTATTTACATACAGAATTTTAATACTTTTTTTAATTCAAGTAACCGTTTTAGTTAATAGAGAAAGGTTATGTACAGAAGCGACAATTAATTTAAACTAGTAATTGAAATTTAAACAGCGTTTAAACCGAAAACTTGTGGTTTTGGTTTCTTTGAAAAAAATTAAAAGATGTCACGGACTTTTAAGTATACACAATCCCCCCGATGCATCGATGTATTAAATATATTTTAAATATAAAATTTAAATTGTATCAAATTTTCAATCATATTGTACATTAATTTAATCGGTGCCTACGTTATAATTATAACGTAGGCACCGACTTAATAAACCCAAGAGGAATTTGACCGGGAATGAAGTTTTGGGAATAAGGTAGCGAAACGAAAACGCCTTAATTCAAATTTATTTTTTAGGGAAACTGAATTTTTGGAGTTACCTTGTTTTGGAAATAAGGTAGCGAGACGCAAAATGAGTTAGATGGGCCCTGTATCAATTGGTACGAAATTCAAATTCTGCGTTTTGAGGTCCGTCCGAAAACGTAGTTCAGAAATGATCAGTATACTAAAAATATAATTTTCAACCAAGTCGGTCTAAATTTAAAGAAAGCATGTAGATTTAGTCGAATATCGCCAAAAAGCACTAAAATAGGAAAATGAACAACTTGTGGTCCCCCGATCTCCAAAATTCATAACGGGCTATCGAGGGCATGATATTCGATTAAGATATACCTGATTCTTCTAAGACTAATTCTTGGAGAGTTATGTGGAATACGGTGGCATCGGCGGCACTGTACGTGAACCCGGTACACACAAAACCCTTAGCCCGTGAAAATTAAGATAAACATCTCAAGGTGATTCAAAGATTATCAAGTGAACTTTGTTCCAATTAGAAAAAACTTCATCTTCACATTTTAAGTTAAATTAAGTTTGATCCGACGTACTTAAAAAGCCAAGAAATTAAAATGAAAAAAGTGCATAAAAGATTAATGCACGAATTGTTGAGTTAATCCAAATTTACATTGTCCAATGCAACTGATCTGGAAATTTCAAATTCGTCGCCAAAACTACCTTTTTTCGTTTTTATAGTTAAGTTTCGGTAACGCCTAGAAAAGCTTCGTTAAAGACCACGCGTTTACTTTCATTAATAATTGTTCCACCGCGGAGTGTAATAATTGTTGAAAATCCTTTTCACTTTGAAGGTAAAAATTAAAAAGAGTCGAAAGAAGGGGGTAAAAACGACATAATTAAAAACCCAGATTGAAATTCTTGTCTTCCGCCAGGGGGCTTTATTTTCTTCTCGAACCGTAATTCTTTTTCTAACGTCCAGCTTAAAGCGCAATCTCTTAAAATATGATGGAAGCCGACGGATTCCGCCTGGGGGCGCCAACGTATCGCCATGAAAGTCAAAGAGGTCAGTGGGCAATATTTCCACAGCGAGCCTTCCTCTCGCCCTGCCCACCGCCCACCGAGGACGGAGCATCCTCCCTAATCCTCCAGACTAATCCCCGGGCCAGGACCAAGCCTCTAATCCGTCGCTGTCGGCTCGTACCGAAAGATTACCTACACGAGAGAATTTTTTTGGCTAGCCGCAATATGTCAAAGCTTTTGTCAATTTTTATTACCAATTCAGTATCGAGGAATTTAATTCCTCGCTTCTCTAAATCCACGTTATTAAATTTATTTTGCACCAACATTTCTCCGCGCCCTCCCCTCCTTCGTAGCTTTTTTCTCAACATAACACGCAGAGGTTCCGTAGGTGTGCAAGATCGATAATATTGTTATTTTAACGAATCATTATCATTATTAATAGTAAGGGGGGTGGCAGAGTGGTTAGCACTTTTGCCTCGCAGCAAGAGGAGCCGAGTTCGATCCCAGCTTGTGGCACTGGTTGAAAACTCGGAACAACTCCTTCCGCGTTGAGTTTGCAAGTTTTCTAACCACTGGTTAAAGGGATTACCCCTTTCCATAAAAACTTGTAGCTCTTCGGTTTCCCCTGGCTTAAAAACTTGTAGAGGTTAACGGTAATAGTTAGTGTAGGGAGCTGTGTTGGCTCGCGTTAAATAAAGGGCTTGCCACCACGCTCCTACGCATTGTAACCCGGCCACCTGAATTAATGGCTTTAAAAGTCCCTTGATGACTTGGTCCTAAGGTGGTGCCTAACTGACTTTTATATTCTACCAAATGGAAAGTAATAAATAGAAACAGATTCTGAAGTTTATTTACGATAAAGTTAACTCTGCTAACGACGTGCAAAAGTTAATTTGTCAGTTTTACTAAATTAAAGTCTTAGAAAGTTAGACTAAAATAAACGAACGATATAAGAATATTTAATTGGAACATGATTTATTAAATAGATAAATTCGATTCCTATTAATTTATATTCTTTTTTCATGTGGTAGACGCATTAATGTATTCACGTGAATTTAGAATTTGTGGGCTGCACCTTGTTCGCCTGGTGATTCCCAGAGGAAAAATGATACAAAGATATATCAAATAATACGAATAGTTCTTTTTTCAAAGTAACGTGGCTTTCTTGTTTAACTAGGAGAAACAAACACAATTAGAACGCAGCTAGCCTTTAAACACGCTAACGCAGTGTTGTGTACAAATTTCATTGGACGAGCCTTTACGCTGAACGTTTTACGGAAAGGGGGAAGACAATTTCCGAATTTCCCCCTTCCGACGGCAGCAGGCGCTAAAGCGTCTAACCAATGAAAACTTTACGCGAGAAAATGCACGACTTTTGACGGGTTGCGTTCTCCTTGTGTTGGGGGCTGTGTTGGTTGCTCATAGTTGTTTAAATGTGGTTCTTACGTCACAGTCTCTTACTTTTACAAGTGTACAAGAGCGCGCTACAGTCGCCAGAAGAATAGAGCTTTATTTACAGCACGCGCAAATTGCTCGTGCGAAGAATACACTAATAAAGCTGGGTCTTGTGACGTAAAAGCAACATTTTAACCAGTTGGACAAGACCACTTTTTGTTTTATAAAATCAACTATTGCAAATTAATAAGTGTATATTTTATTTATAAAAATAATTAAACATTAAACTGCCCCGATTAAAATTAATCCAACCCATCATGTACCATTTTAATAGTGTTAAAAATTAATCAAAATCTGATCCGCATTTTTTTTATTCATATGTGTAAAATTTTTATAATTAAATAAAATGATAAAAATATTCTTTGACTAAATGAACGGAACTTACGAAATAATCACCGAGTTTGTAAATAATATACAGATTTTTTTCTTGGGAGTGTGAATGTAAATTTTTGTACACAGAATGGTTAACAGCGATTTAACCTGACCATTGAATAGATAACGCCTATGTCTTTTTAAAATACTAGCTAAAGTATAAAACACAAACTGGTAATGTTTTATGGCAATAATAGGGATAAAACTCACAAATACACAAAGGATGAGGTGTGGTGGCAAAGAGGTCAACCCTTTCACCTCACAGGAAGAGGAGCCGGGTTCGATCCCAGCTTGTGGCACTGACGTCGTGAGCGAAAACTCGGAACAACTCCTTCCACGTTGAGTTTGAAAGTTATCTACCTGGGGGTTAGAGGGGTTTCCCCTTCCATAAAAACTTTTTGAGGTTAACGGTAATAGTTAGTGTAGGGAGCTGTTGGCTCGCGTGGCATGAAGGGCTTGCCACCACCCTCCTACGCATTGTAAACCGGCCACCTGATTTAAAGGCATTGAAAGTCGCTAAATGACTTGGGCCTAAGGTGGTGCTTTGGGTATAGTAATCAGCTAAGGTAATACCCAAGGAACCACACAAGCCTAAGTCAACTAATGACTTGTGAAGCCAATTACCAAGTGCCACAAGCTATGATCAAACCTGGCTCTTCTTGCTGCGAGGTGAAAGTACTACCCCCACTTTAGTGATCGGAATTGTTTATTCATTATCCACAAAATTTCCGATTTATTTAACAAAAGTTGGTAAAAAGAATATAATTTTAACTTATTTAATTGGGTTTTTTACGCAACCAAGCATTTATTTGAATTAAAATGGTATTTATTTAAATAATTGTTGGTTTTGTTTAAATAATGGGCTTATCCACTTTCGATTATTTAAACATTTTACAATTATTATTCAAATATTGGTTATTTAAATAAATATTATTTAAATATCGCCGAACTTATTTTATCCATGGATAAAAATTAATCGAACGCCGACCTCTACCCCACTTAGACTAGCTGATTATTTTGGTTATTAGATTTAAGTTTAAACTTCGTGGCAAAAAAATGTTAGAGAATCGAAGAAATTTACCACCTCAGCCGCGGCAAATAGTTGGTCTGTTTTGAATCGCATTTCTATGAACGCAAAGAGAGGTTTCTCGCCTCTCATTATTTTTGGAATTTCGGAAACAGCTCCGCGCGCGCGCACTCATATTCTTGGCGTAGTTCGGCGACGGTGAAAACAACCATTAATTATATTCAATGTCTGTTAATTTGCGGAATGGGGTATAACAGAACGGCGAAAATACGCTGGAAAATGTGGTCGGCCGCTTCGCACGACGACAATCCGAGTCCGGATCTAAGCGAAAAAAGGGGTCAAAAAGAAAGTGACCATTAAGGGAGTCTCTCTCGTTCTCGGCTGACTGTTTGTAGGTGGTTTCCGAAAGAGACAAATGATTTGTTTGGGAGGAGGGGGATAACGCGTTTCCCGGACTCTGGTCAGCGCGAGCGTCCATTTAGGCATGTTCGAACGAGTGCGGAGCTTTCGCGTGATTTACGGCAACTGCGGAGAAGAAAGATCTGCTCCCTTTTATGTTTCGTAATTTATGAACCGCCAAGTTTTTGGTCGCTTTCCTATTTTAGTTTTCCCTCGTAGGTGCTTAAAGAACGGACTACCGGATATTTATAATACCCCGCTCGCCCACCTTTTCGCCATAGAAGCGCCCCCCTTTAGACGAATATTTGAACTGACGTTCTCTTTCAAATATAGTCAGGCTCATATTTTGCTATTATTGCTATTTAAATATTGTTTTAAATGCTTAAAACCAATTTTTAAATGGTATTTAAACGACCGTTTGAAAAAAACAATTTATTTAAAACATGTGTTAAACGACCGTTTTAAAAAACAATTTATTTAAAACATGTTTTAAACGGCCGTTTGAAATAAACCATTTATTTAAAACATGTTTTAAACGGCCGTTTGAAATAAACCATTTATTTAAAACATGTTTTAAACGGCCGTTTGAAATAAACCATTTATTTAAAACATGTTTTAAACGGCCGTTTGAAATAAACCATTTATTTAAAACATGTTTTAAACGGCCGTTTGAAATAAACCATTTATTTAAAACATGTTTCAAACGACCGTTTTAATAAACAATTTATTTAAAACATGTTTTAAACGACCGTTTGAAATAAACCATTTATTTAAAACATGTTTCAAACGACCGTTTTAAAAAACAATTAATTTAAAACATGTTTTAAACGACCATTTTAATAAACAATTTATTTAAAACATGTTTTAAACGACCATTTTAATAAACAATTTATTTAAAACATGTGTTAAACGACCGTTTTAATAAACAATTTATTTAAAACATGTTTTAAACGATCATTTTAATAAACAATTTATTTAAAACATGTTTTAAACGACCGTTTGAAATAAACCATTTATTTAAAACATGTTTCAAACGACCGTTTGAAATAAACCATTTATTTAAAACATGTTTCAAACGACCATTTTAAAAACAATTTATTTTAAACATGTTTTAAACGACCGTTTTAAAAAACCATTTATATAAAATTTTATTTTATGTATTTATTCATTTGCGGTAAAAAAAAGTGTAAAACGTTGAATACTGTTTTTAATTATAATGAACACTGTTTTTTTAAACAAATCTACCCCACATTACAAAATGAGAAGATACGGAATAAGTCATTAAATTATTTATTTTTACTTTTAAAGTGGAACAGAAGTTGGCAATTTGTATTTTTTAACATGTTGTTTGTTTGAGAAACCGAAATAAGTGGTTTTCGTTCAACCTATCAAATAAGATTCTTAAAGTTCCATAAAAATTACTTTTAATTCCCAGAACGCTACCTCAGTCCCAAAAACAGGTAACTCGAATTAAGCGAAAATGCTTTTTTGGCTTATTTTTGACGGATCAAAGCAACCCAAAAGGATGGATTGGCGACGTGTTAGTCAGGTGGGCCTAATACCTTCACTTACAAGGAGACGACCCGGGGTGTAACGCACCGATTGGGTTCAAACTTGGGGATTTGGTAGACCTTCGTCTAACTTGAAAAACCATAAAGGTAAATGTCAAACTTGGGAGTTTGGTAGACCTTCATTTAACTTTAAAAACCTTAAAGGGAAATGTCTCCATAGGCAACCGTTTGGTGTTGACAACACAAAATGGAAATTTCCCATTGAATATAACATGGGAATTTTAAGGGTACATCCTGTAAAAAGTTTAATCAATTTCGATCTTTTTCAATATTTTTTTATTTATATTTTATATTTTTAGCATTTAATTTTTTTTTAAATGTTTTACATGGGGGTACCCTTAAAATTGGTCAGATTCCCATGTTATATTCAATGGGAAAATTTATATTTTGTGTTGTCAAAAACATTTTTGGTTGCCATCGCAAAATGGTGGCCTATGGAGACATTTACCTTTAGGGTTTTTCAAGTTACACAAAGGCCTACCAAACCCCCGAGTTTGAACAAAATCGTTGAGTTACACCTCGGGTCGTCTAATTGTTAGTAGACCGATCCGACTATTTTTTTAAATTCAGTTTAATTTGTGTAGATACCTGATTGTGGTACTAAAGTAACTAGAAGTTTTATGTCTTTAAATTTTTAAGAAGAACCGGGAAAACCCAACTTGCGGATCAAGGAATAATTTAAAATTAAATTATCGCGTAAACTAGAAAAGATTACGGAAGAAAGAGCGCTGGCAAACGCGGATATTCCAGAAATGAATGCTGTTACGTATTCCGCTCTCGTAACCCTCAGGTATTTCAGCGCGGTTTTGGAACGACGAACGAAGGAGTATCGCGAGAGTAGAGAATGCGGCGAAAGTCGATCTCGCTTGGGATGTTCCGAACCCTTTGAACACGTACCGACTCTCTCTATAAATTAATAAAACGAGCCTGGTCGTATTGTAATTAATTCGCCGTCGAAAGATGGGTCGGGCGCCGTTTTTTGGATAACGTCCTCGCATTAAGACGCTTTTAAAGCCGCTTTTAAACGAACTCTTCCGCTCTCCGGTCTGCGGCAATTCCCACATCTCCGAGGTACATTAGCGGCATTCCAGCGGCCTTCGGGATTCGCCGCTTCTCTCTTCTATTCGCTATATTAATGTATTAGAGGGTGACTTTCGAGAAGTGTTAAGCAAATATTTATACTGGGCGGCTTAGGTATTAAAGGTCGGGAGAGCGGACCCCCATTTCGTATTCAAGCCGACGAATTTAGGCCTATTTCATCGAGTGTGGGGCTGAGGGAGACCATATTCTATTGAATCTCCGGAGAAATAAACCATCCAGTCGGGTAGGTGGGCAAGGTGGACTTAGGTGGGTAGAACGGACTAGGGTGGGCCTTCTCTACTTCCTTTTCATCCGGATCCGTTTTGAGATTTCCTATTAACGATCCACGATTTTAATCAGAGATGGAAAGATAAAAATTTAAAACTGTTTTTTTTTTTCAAATCCAGGAATAACTTTCAAATCCCAAAAGCTTATAACTAGATAAATAAATGTAAAGGCGTAAAGATTTAGTGCCGCTATTTAATAGTTATTTTTGTATTAGTCTAATTATTTGATCGGCGTTTAAGTGGGTAGTTTAACGATATCATAAGTTACAACGTCCAAGCAATGTTTCACCAGAAAATATAAAGCCAAGGATTTATTTATACTTAGGGAAAATGATTATGTTGATAGACGCGTACGTTTCAACTTCTCGGAAGACTCGATTTAATTGACTCCTACTTGAGAGAAGGTGCATTTTAAAAATTGTCTCAACATAGTCCAATTATTTGAATAGTTCTAAAATTATAAGGCAAAATAATATTATTAATGATAATATTCGTTATCAATTGAACGTATTATTATTAATAGTTCTTAAATTATAAGGCAAAATAATATTATTAATGATAATATTCGTTATCAATTGAACGTATTATTTGAATAATTCTTAAATTATAAGGCAAAATAATATTATTAATGATAATATTCGTTTTCAATTGAACGTATTATTTGAATAGTTCTAAAATTATAAGGCAAAATAATATTATTAATGATAATATTCGTTTTCAATTGAACGTATTATTTGAATAGTTCTTAAATTATAAGGCAAAATAATATTATTAATATTAATGATAATATTCGTTATAATTGAACGTATTATTTGAATAGTTCTTAAATTATAAGGCAAAATAATATTATTATTGATAATATCATAAGTAACATAATAACCATAAGTATGACCATTAACGAGATTTACAACCAAACTGATTTTCATAGTTATTGCGTAATCAAGATGTTTTCTCAGCACTGTGCCCTCTAGTGTCTAAAATACGCAAGATTGCCGCTAAGCCGAAATATCTGGTTTCCGATAGATAGGCGGAATATTAGGCTAAAATGATAAAAATTAATAAAGTTTTTCTCGGAGCCACGAGCTCATGTTTTTTTTAACACGCAGGTGTCGCACGCGGGCTTCAAAACAAAGCCAAAGCCCCTCGCGACTCCAGAACGTGCTCTCGGATAATAGGCTTAAAGTTCAATCAAAAAGTAGTCATCCAAAACGGTAAGTTGCGAGTCCAAGTCACAGCTTGAAGAGAGTATCAGTGCCGAAAAAAGGTTCAATTAGAAAATTAACATTAAAGCAATAGGAAGTGTGTTTTTTTTTACAAGGCACCACCATAGGCCTAAGTCGTCATCAAGCGACTTTTAAAGCCATTGATTCAGGTGGCCGGGTTACAATGCGTAGGAGGGTGGTGGCAAGCCCTGCATGCCACGCGAGCCAACAGCTCCCTACACTAACTATTACCGTTAACCTCGACAAGTTTTTATGGAAGGGGAAACCGAAGAGCTCGAGGGAAACCCCCTAAACCAGTGGGGAGAGAACTTGCAAACTCAACGCGGAATTGAATCAATTGAACGTAATGGCGAAATAGACCCTGAAAAAAAATTAGGAATTACTGAAAGTTTCGTAAAGTTGACAGTCTCAGGGTATGCCCCGATTTTATAATACGTTCGTGAAAGATTTAGCTATATACATTCCTTTTCCGAAATGCGAACGGAGATTTGCAACTAAGACGACAAGGACAATCTAGAAATCGGATATTGTTGTAAGCGAGAGAGGGGAGAGGGTGGAAGCGCGAGCAGACTCCTCTCGCGTAATCGAGTAGAGATCAATGACGGTCTGTCGACGTGATAGGAATAGGCTGGACGCCGCGACGATGGAGTGGTATGGCCTATTTTGATAACATTCTAGCGCCATCTATCGCGGGTGAAGATCGCGACGGTAAAAGGGTTCGCGTCCAAAGAACCTAAAGTCTCATCATTTTGGATCTCTTCCTCCACCGCCCTCCCCCCGTAACAGCCTTTTTTTGGTGGGCCAGGATTAACTGACCCTCCACGTTATCGGACTGAAAAAACATTATGGAGAAACATAAAATTGTAGAGCGTCTAATGGAGCGTCACCGTATTACCTGTTTTTTTATCCGCCATTCGCGACGGACGAAATTCATAATAGAGATATTAGCTCGTTTCCAAGTGCCAGATGATAGGCACAACCCGAAACATTATTATGAGGCTATTCCTTTTACAATGATGAAGATCCATCTGTCTATCTATAGCAATGACATAGATTTAAAAAAAGTTATTTTTCTACCTCATACTACAATATTTCATAATTTAAACTCGGTTGAATTACAAAATTCTGTAGTTTTCTTATGACTATCTGGTCTACCTAGATATCAAGGGAATTTGTACACAGTTTTAAAAATGTTTTGTAGAAAAATTAGATTTACTAATAAACAAAAAAACAATGGACAAAAAATAACACTAAGAACAAGTAAACTTCTAGAGAAATGTTTAATATAAAGGCCTCATTTTGGTCTAGTTCACGGTCCAGAATTAAAGTGTCAAATATTATAATTTTTCCGCGATCTACAACTTTAAATATATATATCTCAAATTTTATATTTGTTGCTCGACTAAATATTTTTCAAATTTCTACTCCCAAAATTACATATTTCAAATGAATATGAGTCCGACTGGAGTATTATTATGGAATGAGTCCGACTGGAGTATTATTATGGAATGAGTCCGACTGGAGTATTATTATGGAATGAGTCCGACTGGAGTATTATTATGGAATGAGTCCGACTGGAGTATTATTATGGAATGAGTCCGACTGGAGTATTGTTATGGAATGAGTCCGACTGGAGTATTGTTATGGAATGAGTCCGACTGGAGTATTATTATGGAATGAGTCCGACTGGAGTATTATTATGGAATGAGTCCGATTGGAGTATTATTATGCAATGAGTCCGACTGGAGTATTATTATGGAATGAGTCCGACTGGAGTATTATTATGGGAGAGCAAACCTTTTGTTATCAGTGAATCCAGAGCCAGTAGGCAATCGAAAAGGCTCAATGGAATAAGCGAACGTCCTTTCTTTATCCTGACTTATTTTACAGTGAGTCTTTGCCAATACGTAATAGTTTCTTTCTCCGTCCGTAACGTACGCGAGCCGGAAACTTGGAAAAACAAACGAGCTGTCAGAATTGAATTATTACGAGCGAACCTTAATTCTTGGCGGCTCTTCTCTCTTTTCTTCCAATTTGCCGGTGACGAGATCTAAAACCTTGCCCGACAAGTTCATCCCCAAAGTTCTCCTTTTCACGCGGATGTCCGCTTTTTCCTTATCATCGTATCTTCCACCCGCCAAGAAAGCGGGGACGAATCCTACCTATACTACCTCTCGTACCAAATTCACTTTTTGGTACATTGTAATCTCCTTAGATGACGGCGCGGGGCTCCCACTCCGAAAAAATAGCCCTCGCGATACGTTAAAATATGAATAAATCAAGTAGCATCTAGTCCTCCCCGACCGTAACAAGTTTTGGGGAGACGGGATACGCCGAACTATCGGGGGAATTCCAGAGTTTTTAATATTATAAAAAAACGTCCGCGCGTTGCAGTCGCTGCCGCCTAGGAGCAACAGCACCCCACACAAGGAGAACGCAACCCGTCAAAAGTCGTGGATTTTCTCGCGTACGTTTTTCATTGGCTAGACGCTTTAGCCCCTGCTGCCGTCGGAAGAGGAAAATTCGGAAATTGTCTTCCCCCCCGCCCGTAAAATGTTCAGCGTAAAGGCTCGTCCAATGAAATTCGTACGCAACACTGCGTTAACGTGTTTAAAGGCTAGTCGCGTTCTCCTCGTGTTTGTCGCTCCTAGCTGCCGCCGTGATGGAGTGTAAGTCATTCCAAGTCGAATCTTCTTTTATCCGGTTTTCTTGTCGTCTCCCGTTCCAGTAGGTGAAAGAATATCAGGGTAGACATTAAACCTCGCGGGTTTCGCGTTCCCAGACTCGAATATTTTCGAGGGAGCGTATGGCTCTTACCTGCGTGGGAGCCGTTGGCGGATTAGACCCGCCGGGAGAAAGCTCCCTCTAAAACATGAATGGCAAATAGTATTCTCGGTGATCCCTAAATTATTCAATCGTCCATTCGCCGAAGCCTGAAGTCTCTTGCCATCCCGGTTAGGGTTACGTATGTTCATACTCCAAAAAGGCGACGTGGGATAATGGACGGTGGTTGCAATACGGTACGAATTAAACTCTCGACGAGCCAATGTGTATAAGGATAGTGTATAAGGATATATCCACCAAAAGCTTAACGGTAGTAAGGCTGAGCGTGTTTCTTGATATTTGAAATTTGTTTTAAATAACTAGTGCTCGGCAGTCGATTAATTTTTATCCAGGAATAAAATAAGCTCGGCAATATTTAAATAATATTTATTTAAATAACCAATAGTTGAATAAAAATTGTAAAATGTTTAAATAATCGTAGGTGAAGAAACCTATTATTTCAATAAAACCAACAATTATTTAAATAAATACCACTTTTATTCAAATAAATGCTTGGTTGCGTAAAAAAACATAATTAAATAAGTTAAAATGATATTCTTTTTACCAACGTTTTTTAAATAAATCGGAAAATTTGTGGATAATGAATAAACAATTCCGAACACTATAAATAACTCAGTTATTAGATGAATTTCATGTACCCGTTTTGTACTATATTTTGTACGAAATCATTATCTGAAAAAAAAGGAATTATACATAATTATTACCAGAAGTGTATATTATATACATGGTATTTCAAAAGGTTACGCAAAAATTTGAAGGAGTTGTAGGGGGTGAGTTGAGAAGTATGCCTTTTCCCCCCATTTTCTTAGTATGAGTTAAAAGAGCGCCAGAGAGTTTCAAAGTGTGGTCTACTAGCTCCTGGAAGTAGGCTGCAACAAGCGCAAAACCAAGCAGCAGGGACTTTAAATTCTGTTTAAGTTTACCTTTTTACGCTGGTTACCTCGATTTGATTACAAAGTCCTTTTTAACCTATCACACGAACCCAAACCTTAATGTTCACGTTTCCCTGCTGCTTGGTTTTGCGCTTGTTGCAGCCTACTTCCAGGGGCTAGTAGGCCACACTTTGAAGCGCTCTGGCGCTCTTTCCACTCATAGTAGAAAAATGGGGAAAAAACAGGCATACTTTTCAACTCACCTTCTAAAACTCCTTAAAATTTTTGCATAACCTTTTGAAACACCCTGTATATGTTACTAAAGAAATGAAACACCTACCTGAGCTTCGATGGTTTTAGGCACTTTTTAAAATCGTGGAAACGTATACCTCATCACGGTTCAAAATGATTCGGTCGATGTCAAATAAAGAAATTAAATTGCGTAAAGATATTAACTACTTATAATTATATTTTACGAATATAATAGTTTTTTTAAGTATTTATTACTATTTCACCCGCAAGTAGGGAGATGGATATTCTCTCATCGGATATATTATAAACCTTTGATATTAGTATTTATTTATTATAACGTATATGATTTACATATTATTAATTGAAATATAATATAAAATAAAACAATTCTTATACCCTTTTAAGTATGTTTGTGCCTAATTATAAATTAAGGTAGTTAAGATATTTATTAAACGAATTTTCTCTTTCGTGGAATTCTACTCGAGGTTCTCAGATTTATCTAATATATATTTGCGATTAATTTGTATGTATCTCTAGCTATATATAGACACTATCCCAACCATAGGACAAATTGGTAACCATAGTGATAGTAGCCGTCAGAAGGGCAGATCGTTTCTAAGGGTCTTAAACTTGTAGATCGTTTCTTATAGTGTCCTAATCTTGCAGATCGTTTCTTATAGTGTCCTAATCTTGCAGATGGTTTCTTATAGTGTCCTAATCTTGCAGATCATTTCTTATAGTGTCCTAATCTTGCAGATGGTTTCTTATAGTGTCCTAATCTTGCAGATCATTTCTTATAGTGTCCTAATCTTGCAGATCGTTTCTTATAGTGTCCTAATCTTGCAGATGGTTTCTTATAGTGTCCTAATCTTGCAGATCATTTCTTATAGTGTCCTAATCTTGCAGATCGTTTCTTATAGTGTCCTAATCTTGCAGATGGTTTCTTATAGTGTCCTAATCTTGCAGATCATTTCTTATAGTGTCCTAATCTTGCAGATCGTTTCTTATAGTGTCCTAATCTTGCAGATCGTTTCTTATAGTGTCCTAATCTTGCAGATCGTTTCTTATAGTGTCCTAATCTTGCAGATCGTTTCTTATAGTGTCCTAATCTTGCAGATCATTTCTTATAGTGTCCTAATCTTGCAGATCGTTTCTTATAGTGTCCTAATCTTGCAGATCGTTTCTTAAATAGTGTCTTAGAGTTTCAGATCGTTTCTTATAGTGTCCTAATCTTGCAGATCGTTTCTTAAATAGTGTCTTAGAGTTTCAGATCGTTTCTTATATAGTGTCCTAATCTTGCAGATCGTTTCTTATAGTGTCCTAATCTTGCAGATCGTTTCTTAAATAGTGTCTTAGAGTTTCAGATCGTTTCTTATAGTGTCCTAATCTTGCAGATCGTTTCTTATATAGTGTCCTAATCTTGCAGATCGTTTCTTAAATAGTGTCTTAGAGTTTCAGATCGTTTCTTATAGTGTCCTAATCTTGCAGATCGTTTCTTATATAGTGTCCTAATCTTGCAGATCGTTTCTTAAATAGTGTCTTAGAGTTTCAGATCGTTTCTTATAGTGTCCTAATCTTGCAGATCGTTTCTTAAATAGTGTCTTAGAGTTTCAGATCGTTTCTTATATAGTGTCCTAATCTTGCAGATCGTTTCTTATAGTGTCCTAATCTTGCAGATCGTTTCTTAAATAGTGTCTTAGAGTTTCAGATCGTTTCTTATATAGTGTCCTAATCTTGCAGATCGTTTCTTATATAGTGTCCTAATCTTGCAGATCGTTTCTTATATAGTGTCTTAAAGTTGTAGATCGTTTCTTATAGTGCCTTAAAGATTCACAGGATCGTTTAAAAATTCGGGACAGGGCATACCTTATCGGCCCTCAAAATACGAATTATCAGTAGCCTATAAAAAGAGAAGCCTCTAACTCGCCCAAAGTCGTGAAACGTCTTGTTTTCGAACTAGAGATATTCGGAGCGATGCAGATTTGTGAAGGCGATATGTGGCCAGAAAATATAGTCCTCTCGATATATTCATACCGAGGGACTTCAGATGTACAAATCAGCAGTGAAATCACTTGAAATTACGTAAGTTTGAAAACTGAAATCAGATGAACAAAATTTCAAACGTTGGAATGATTGGATAGCCCCTCGATACATACGCGAGCAGAAGCGGAGAAAACATTTGAAAAATGCAGACAATTCTTTACATTTTAGCTCGTAGAATTCCCTTAGGATTTTCCTGGGGATTTTAAATTTTGAGAGACTCGCATCGTTTTGATTGAACTTGGTAATTTCTACATTATAAATGTAATAAATGTTAAAACTATTATTTGCTATCATAAATATACATACTAATGAACAATAATGGTGATTCTGAAGGCGATATCTACGTATAATTTCCTCAATACGCTTTGAAAATCCTTAAGCCTTGCCCGCCTTTCGCGTTTAAAGTTTTAAACCAAGGATGATCTATACCAACGTTTCAGGTTTGCCAACCGACGTTTTGGAGAGCAAACTACTTTTTCGCTACAAAGACTAAATATAGCGGTTACTAGATTCGCTAGTCCTAGGCCGCGTTAATTTCGTCTTTGCTCCGTATCAAAAACAAGACGTTTCAAAAGTTTTACGCATTGAATTGGGAATAATACTGCTAGAATTACAATTACGATTTCGGTTGTCATGGTTACGCGGGACCTGTCCTGATAAGACTTTACGATATTCATCTTTATAATTAGGCGGTAGCGCCATCTATATTTTGTAAAGTTATATGGCTAAAAATAAATAATTATTAGCTAACTCACCGTAACTCTAGTTAAAAAGGATCGTGTTGACAGAATAAAATTATTTTTAAACAACTTCAAAGGTTTGTTTGTTACGAGTAATTATACATTTCAATTTCGCATTAGATTCGCGAAAAACTTCTATTGCAATATAGTTGCCACCACTAGAGACAGATGCCGCCACGGTAGAACGATAAAGTTGATAAAGTCTCCTTATTGAACGAAATTGGTCCCGCGCCAGCCAGATTTAGTTGTACCTCTATTTATTCCCAACTCAATGGTTTTACGTTTAAAAAATTCTGCTGCCCTTTAACTTTACCGGTTGCGCCTTAGTGTATGAAATCTTAATTTACTTGACTCGCTCATTTGAATTGCGTAGGCGGATTGTGTCGCGTCTTACGCTGTAAGAATAATACGACCAACTTAACTAGCAGAAAAATGGCGGGCTTCTTAGCTAGTACGGTTTAGCGCGGAAAAAGACGAACGAAAATCGAAATACTTAATTAGAAATAAAAATAGTTTTTGTCCAAAAAAGTAATTTTTATTCTTAATTTTAATAACCTCGCTTTATCTTTTAATATCAATAAAGAAATCTAGAATTTTATCGCCTAACGTAGTCCGTAATTCTTGGAGGATTTTCACAAATTTTATCATGATTTTCCTTTTCGTCTTCCCTTTGAATAAACCACAGTAAAAATTTCTTTTCCCCGAGGTTTTCCCGAAAAGAGTTATTCAAATTATGATAGGATAAAAGCAACTTTATTCCAACGGACTCGGCGTTTTCCTAAAATCTCTATCCATGTTTTTGTTTATGCACGCCGAAAGTAACCGATCACGCGAGCGTAAAAAATGCATTTTCCAATTTAATACGCTATATAGAGAGAGAGCGGCTTTCAAAAAAATATCGTTTTTCATTCCGGTGGCAAGCTCTGGGAAAACGCGTATCTCAGGCGATCTATCCGGAAAAATGGCCAACCAAATAGCAGGCGCATTGACACTTTTATAGGCTTAAAAATAGGCAAAGACAAAGCGTCACGCGAGTGAATAACGCGTCAGCCGCGTAGATCTATCCGGATTAGCCCCGTTCGTACGGACACCCGACAGTCTTAGGGACACGGTCTGCCGGTAAAAGAAGCCGACGGTTAACTAGCGCCGGAAGTGAATAGCGGAAAAGCGCGTTTTGACGAATGGGCCCAGCCTACTTGGCCCGGCAGTTCTTTCTCTCGTTGATTATGAAGCATGATCTTTCCTCGGCGCGTCCGAGAAATGCTAGTCCGCGAAATAAGCTAGAGTGTGGCTCGAAGGGGAAGCCGCCTCCCACCCCCTCCCCAGCGCACTTTCATTATCCATGCATCTTCATTAGGTAGAGTCCGCTAGGCTTCTTCGCTAATAGACACCTCGACTACGCGCGCGCCTCCTTTTCGAGGATGGGAGCCTTTTACTGGAATGGCTAGCGGCGAGGATCTTTCGTCTTTTGTTGTTGCGCGCTTCCCCCTCCCGTCCCTCGTGTTTTACGTTCATTTTACACATTCAATTTCGGTTGCCGATAACAAAAATATCTATTGGAAAAATATACGTAATCGCAATACGGGGATCAATGACCTAAATTATAGTTAGGCGTTTTCTCACGAAAGTGTCGTCATTTCAAACATTCGTTTCGGGTAATCAATGATTTTAGGACGTAGCATTAAAGAATCGCCTTTGAACGGTGCTTTCGCGGTCATTACAACGAGAGGCTCCCACGAAGCGAGCCTGTCCACGTCGCCCTATTTGTCGTGGGGTGCGGGGTGGTTAGCACTTTCACCTCGCAGCGAGAGGAGCCGGGTTCGATCCCAGCTTGTGGCAATAGGTGGAAACTCGGACCCACTCCTTCCGCGTTGAGTTTGCAAGTTCTCTCTCCACCGGCTTAAGGGATTTCCCCTCGAGTGCTTCGGTTTCGCCTTCCATAAAAAATTTTAGAGGTTTTTTTTTGTCGATTGTGACGTGTGGGACAATTCAGTCCTCTCGTCCATTTGATTAATCAGGACGAGATATGTGTAACGGCCACTGGCCAACGGGGAGATACGTGGTGACAGGGGTTGGGACACCCGTGGCGGAAGTATTCCGACCACCCGTTGGGGAATTGGTGGTCGCCCTCAAACGGCCATCCACAAACTCTGCCTCCCAGACGCCCAGGATTACAGGAGTACGCCACTACTCCCGGCAACTTGTAGAGGTTAACGGTAATAGTACGTGTAGGGAGCTGTTGGTTAGCGTGGCATGAAGGGCTTACCACCTACGCATTGTAACTTGTAAGTAACCCAGCCACCTGAATTAATGACATTTAAAGTCGCTCGATAACTTGGTCTTAAGGTGGTGCCTTGGGCATTAGTCTAGCTGATTATTATTTAGCATTTTTCTTTATATATCGTGTGGAACAAAGTTCTAATTTTTTTTTAAAAATGCAACATTTAAATCGAAAATATGAACTTCCATGTTCATGGTGGATAAACAAATATATTTATTTCACCATGTTTAACAGAAGATACGGGTGATTGGCGCTAATTACGTTAAAGACCAGTCGTATGAGCGTCCTATCCCTACTGGATTAAAGGGTTTTCTTTAGAGTTCTTCAGTTTCCCCTGTCCATGAAAACGTGTTGAGGTTTACGGTCTTATAAGTGGTAAGAACCTGTTGGTTCGCGTGGAATAAAGGGCTTACCACCACCCTCCTACGCGTTGTTACCCAGCCAGCTGAATTAATGGCATTAAAAGTCGCTCGATTACTTAGGCCTAAGGTAGTGCCAAGGGTATTAGCCTAACTCAGTATTACCATAAGTAACATAATAAAAATAAGGATGACACTTCTTATTGTTCCAATGTTAATTTAATGATCGAACCTTTATTCGGCACTGACATTCTTGCCAAGGCATATTTTGGGCACTGGGAGGCTCTGTGCTGAGAGCTAAACAAAGTGGGGTGGTGGAGTGGTTAGCACTTTCGCCTTGCAGCAAGAGGAGCTGGGTACGATCCCAGCTTGAGGCAGTGTGTGAAAACTCGGAACCACTCCGGCTGTCCCATGGCAAAACCTTTTAACCAACACGAACGTAATTTTGAGATATTTGACTTTTTCAAAACCTAAGTTATAAGATTTTAACGTGGTTTTTAATGCGAAAATTGCAAAATCCAAAACCATTTTTAAAGTCATATTTAGTTAAATATTTATGACTTTTACCTGAAACTTTTAAAGTACTTTTGTACATGCCTTAGTAATACTGATGCGTAAAAATCTAATTTTTCAAAAATTTGTTGGTTAAAAGGTTTTGCCATGGGGCAGCCGACTCCTTCCGCGTTGAATTTGTCAGTTTTCTCCCCACTGGTCAAAGGGGTTTTCCTCTGAGTTCTTTGGTTTCCCTTTCCGTAAAAACTTGTAGAGGTTAATGGTAATAGTAAGTGTAGGGAGCTGTTGGCTCAAGTGGTACGAAGGGCTTGCCACCACCCTGCTACGCATTGTAACCCGACCACCTGAATTTATCGCATTAAAAGTCGCTCGATGAATTGGGTTTTATTATTAGCCTAGTTCTGTTATGATTTTTTTATTGACATACTTATTGTTATTATACTACTTATGGTATTATTATTATTATTATTATAAGTACTTTTACTACAATTTTTCGATTTAGTTACTTCTCCCTTTAAGTAATGCGTAGGATAATTTTTGGAAGATTTATACACTAATATCGAACTTATTCCAATCGCAATGAACCCTATAACTATACTGACCTATTGGAAGTAGCGGCTATAGTTCTCTCTCATTGATAGTCGGAAAATAATCGCCGATCGATAGAATATTCTTCATAAACCTGCAGGCGTTATAGCGCTCGATGAAGCCGCGACAAAATGGCCGGGACTCCATTATACAAAAAAGGAACAAATATCATCAATCATACGAGGAGAATGAATTTTGCGTAACGGGATTATTCAAATAAACGATGAAATATTTCTCCAGTTGTTAGAGCGAACCTTTTTGCGGCACGGACATTTCACGTGCCTTTTCTGTATTGATCCTGAGCTGTTGCCTCATCGCGTAATGGCCTTTTACACCTGTCACCCTCGTATCCTAGCCCAGCCTACCAATTCGGAAGAAAATGCGTGGAGCGCCAGGGTCGAGGAAACGAATATAGAGTGGCTCGTGATTAATGGTCAGCCAGGAACGCGACCCTTAAATCCTTGACGGATCAAATCACCTTCGGGAGTGAGCGACTAATGGACTATTAAACTAGTTATTTAAATGTTAATTCGAAACTGCGACCTAATATGATAATCGAGCAGCGAGCTTTCACCCCCCGAATCGGTTGGGCGCCTATTCGCTCGAGTTTGCCAGGACATTTAGGCGTAATGTTATCCGTCACTTTTCTGAGCGGGAAATTTTGTTATTTCGCTCAAAAGCTTTCTAATAGTGCCCCGGATATCTCCGGAATACTTCAATTTGTGATAAAAGCGTGAAACTTTCAGATATGTACTATAAATATAGGTGATCAATTTAAGACAGCATGCCCAACCGTATGCCATCTTGGATCCAAGCTAATTTTATTCATTAGCATTTTCGCATTCAACACTCACGTCAATTAGTACATCATAAACACGATTGTTTATACTTACAATGCGATGCTAATACTTTTAGTGACCAATACAAGACATTTAAGAGCACACAATACTCCGATTGATAAGCTATATTTTTAATTTTTAGTTTAAATTTGATCAAATTTTCTATCATCTTTTACATAAACTTAATAAACCCAAGAGGAATTTTATAGAAAATGAATTTTTAGACAAACCGAATTTTTCGAGTTACCTGGTTTTGGAAATAATTTAGAAAAACTCGAATACTTTAATTTATTTTTATGTTTAGATAAACCGAATTTTTCGAGTTACCTGCTTTTGGAAATAAAGTAGCGAAAGGCGAACAGGTTAATTTAAATTAATTTTTAGACAAACTGAATAGCTCTCAGTGTCACACTTATATAACAATATTATACACTTATGGTTGGTACGAAATTCAAATATCACAATAGCGCGTTCGCGGGTCGGTTGGGTCCCGCGAATAGGACAGAAATCTCACTTTAGATTAAAATTTCTTAATGCAACCGAAATATAATTTTCAACCAAGTCGGTATTAATTTAAAAACAGTATGTAGATTTAAAGTCGAATATCTCACTAAAATGGGTAAATGACTAATTTGGCGGTCCCCGATCTCCAAATTTCATAGCGGGCTGCCAAGGGCATGATGATTGAGATATCCCTGGTCCCCCTAAGACTAATTCTTGGAGAGAATATGGTCGCATCGGCTTCACTGTACGTGGGCCCAGTACACACAAATCCTTAAGGAATTGTGTGTAAAAAGGTGTTCGATTTGGTTCTAATCAGATGTAAAAAGGTGACTGAAAATTTGGGATTCTTCTGGTAAGGTTGACCAAACTGAAATCCATTTTCTTTGGAAGCACTTTCGCGAGCCATACTCTTCGGAGAATAGCATATTTTACATAGTGGATAGGCCCTTGCCCAATGTTTGATCAGCCTGGTAAAGACAGCGCGTTAGCGTATGGCTCTAGTGCCATTTTCGTTTGAAGAATATTTTCTATAGATCGTTCTTTCTTGATGAATAGGTTTTTCACTTCTCATAACTTTGTGTAACGACAATTTAATAGATTAAAAAACATTTAAAATCCACTATACGTTTCTGCGACATCCTCAGTTACCACATTTGAAATGAAGTTAACAATTTAGTATACAAAGCAGTCGGAAAGATAAATGTACGGTGGGACAAAGGAACCTTTAACATTTTATCAGTAGAGGGGGAGGGGCCTAGTTAGATAGAAAGTGCATTAATTAAATTAAACCATTCCAATTATATTTTAATAGAACACCAGAATCAAGATTAATTTTTGAATCTATTTTTTTAATGTAAACTGGTTCTTTGTGTTTCCTTTTGGTGATAATAGTTTCACGGTCAACAATTTCTACACTTTATCAATTAATGCTATGTCCCGTTTTATCAACATGTGCAGCTATTCCATTGCAAGGGTCAAGTTTTGCAATACATTTTTATGCTCATGAACACATATAGAGTGTTTTCGTCTGATATGATTTTGAAAACTTGTAACGTCACAGTTATAGTGTTAATAGTGGCCGCCATGACAGTTACCGTTTTTTATCAATAGGCAAATTACATTTGTGACGTCCTGAGTTTCGAATTGAAAGCACTCTATATTGATGTATTTACCTGTCTCACCTATGTACCTAGGAGCAACAAACACAGCACCCCACACAAGGAGAACGCAGCTAGCTTTTTAAACGCTAACGCAGGGTTGCGTACAAATTTCATTGGACGAGCCTTTTCGCTGAACGTTTTACGGGCAGGGGGAAGACAATTTCCGAATTTTCCCCTTCCGACGGCAGCAGGCGCTAAGGCGTCAAACCAATGAAAACTGTACGCAAGAAAATGCACGTCTTTTGACGGGTTGCGTTCTCCTTGTTTGGGGTGCTGTGTTCGTTGCTACTAGCTATGTACTCAGCACCGCAAGAACATTTATTACTATAAATAACATCGTTAGTTTTTAAGCCTTTAGTTTTATAGTTATTGGCCAACATGTTGCCTATTGTTGTAGTTTTACTATATACTATTTTTTCATTTCAATTTTTTAATGTTATCGGTGATATTTTGAATATAGGGTACTATTTTTAATTTTTTCTATGCTATCGATTTATTTTTCTTAATTACATATTTAATTAGAGCAATAGGGTAACCATTTTTAATCATTTGGTCGCTAAGACTTTTAAAATCGGATTCAATAATATCACTACATTTTAAGAATATTGTTAGCGGCACTGACGATTATACCGAGTTTTGGTTTATAGGAATAATTCGAATTATAGTTTAATATTTGCTCACTTGCAATCGGTTAAGGGGAACGGCCAAGCTTTTCCAAATATGGCCTTATTTCCGTAACAAAAGATTAAAAAGACGATCAATATACTAACACGTACCTTTTTTTGTCTTGAAAAAATAGCTTTTGGCCCAAAACGTGGAAACGAAAAATAACTCCAGGTGTTTGGGTTTGAATTTTCGCCGCCATCTTAGGGGCTGCCGCCAGCGCCCCTAACCCCGTATGAGCGATTTGCGAACGATCCTAACTTTTAAAATCGCCCAATTTAGGCTTAGGTCTCTTATAACTGGAACGCGCCGCGCGTGCGAAACAAATTTTTTGCGTCTTCAGCAGCGCGCGCTTTTACGTTGTTTTTCTGTCTCACCGACTTCTCACCAAGTGTCGCGGCGGACGCGCGCTTTTCGATTTCCCGAAATTTCTTTATTTTACTAAAAACTAACCACTTAATATATTTTATGCGGTTTTCGCCATAAATTTTAGTTTTTAATGGGCTATAGGGCTATCTAACTGGTTAAAGCTTGACCGTTCCCCTTTAACTTTTTTAACGTATTCAATTGTCATCATTGCACAAGGTAATAATAATGTACGCGCAATTGAGAATTCATAACATTCAATAGGTTCTATCATAGAGTAGAATGACGGCCTTCAACTTCGGTATAGTTGATTATTCACTATTTTCCCCATAGGGCTCGATAATACAGTAAAGGTTTCACATTATTGAATCAATTTTGATCAAGTCCCAAAATATCTTCTCGTCGTGACCGAATGGAAGAAGTCGTATCACAAGAACAGTTTCTTCTCTTAGAGCTCTGTTAATTAAACAAATCACTATATATCTAAAATTAGCTGGGTAGCTCGTACTTCGAATTTATCGTATAACTATCGTTTAGTTACAAAATACATTATTTCGAGATCCAAATCCTCAAGTTAAGAACACAATTTGCAAGTTCAAGTTACTTAGAAAATAGTTAAAAGTACAAAAATGTGACCGGGTTGTCTGGTCTAAACGACACTGGTTTAATCCATGGTTTAATCTAAATTATTTAAAAACAAATATTTTTTTAATAATTTGATTTTTTAATTAACTAAAAACTATTCCAAAATGTTTGTAAATTTTCTTACCAAAATGATTAAATTTCTAAAACATTTACTTCACTTAATTTTATCTACTATTTTTCGATAATAATCCTTATTTTTGGTTATGGTTTTTCCTATATTTTCCTTTAATTTGCTTCAAAAGTTCCTATTTTTCTATAAAATTTTCGAGGCATTTTCTTGATCACCATGCATTTATACAAAATCCAAAATGAAGCTAAAATTAAAACTTTTTTCTGGTCACGTGAGACTTGTAATAACACTCGTATTAAATTTTAGTTGATTGGTAATATGTTCGCATGGTTAAACAAAAGCGAAAAATAGATTAAAAGTAAAATAAAGCAGTGTTTAAAAAAACTTGATTTAAACCCAAAATAAAAAGTTTTTTTTGGGTTTAAAAAAAACGGATTTTTGTGTTTAAAAAAAACCGGATTTTTGGGTTTAAAAAAAAACCGTATTTTTTTCAACCCTGTCACGTGGCCTTTAAACGGTTAGCAATTTCGTGTCGTCTTGGGAGTCCATTTACAAAAGAGTGAGAATAGATGAAAACGTTAGGAATAAAATCATAGGGTCCAGTGGACATCCGTTTGGGACAGTGGACATAAATGTTGGATTCAAGATGGCGGATAATCCAGTTAAGGATTTTATGCTGTGGTTTGTGAAAGCAACTCGCAATTAACCAATGAATTCGACTTTTATTAGTAAGAAAAAATACTTTTCCAAGGAGTTTAAATTGTGGGCTGAAATTCCAAATCCACCAACTTGGATTGAAGATGGCCGACATTAACGAAAATGTTCAGTAACGCGTCTTTACACCCAAGAATGTAATAGCCGTTGAAAATTTATTAAAAATAAAGCTTGAATAGAATATCATTAGAATTTTTTTTTTAACATTTTTGGACATAAAAGATAAAAATGAAATGCGAGTCAAGTTTTCCGGAAGAGGAAACTGAAAAACTCGGGTCAAACCCACATAACACGTGTTTTCAGCCAGTGATACAAGCGGGGTTCGCGCACAGATTCTCTCGCTGCAAGGCGAAAGTGCTAACCACTTCGCCACCCCACGTGTAACTTACTCTTCGTTTCCAGCTTTTTGGGGCAAATGATTAAATTTTTCGGATGGAAAAAGCTTTTAGTTATCAAAATTTAACGAAAACGTCTGAAAAAACATTATTTTTGGTTATTTTTTACTGATAAGGGTGGAAGTTCAATCACGCCATAGCTTTGAAAATAACGCTTTTAGTAGCAAATTAAAAAGCTGGAAATATTGAAGCGATTTAAATCATTTTTAAAATTATGCTAATATTAATTTCACAAAAATTTCATGCCAAAGAATCGAAACACAAATATTTCACTGTTTATTAAAACTTCAAATTGTCCACAAAATACTACACATTTCGTATTTACAATTTCAATTCAACTGCCGTTACTTTCTGAAACTTTATTCCTCGCCCGAAGCGAATGTCTCGGATTTTAAACCTATTAATTTGGCAAAGCGAATTTAACTCGAAAAGTAATCATCATTAACTATTTGAATTACTATTCGACGTTAGCTTCTTGGTTGGTTTGAAAGTTAACGAAAGCGTAAATACACTAGAGATTACTCGACTAAATAGTAATTAAAAACTTGTTTAACGAGACAGATTTCGTTAATCCTATTTTCATTTGAAGAACATGTCCTCTAAAATTAAATTTCATACAAAAATATTTTTTTTGGTACAAACTTTTAAAAGTTGAGTTACGTTTACTTTATAGTCATAAATAAATTTTCGAAAATAACGCGTAATCTCTAGAGGTTGATTTATTCTCGAAATAGGAAAATACGTCGAAGTTATATCGCGTACTGCAACGAGAGATTTTCGGGCGTGGGGTGAAAACGCACAATTTGAGTTCTCGGCCGCCCTAATAGTAGTAGTTATCCCACCAAAAACCGCGCTTATGAAAGAGCAAAAAGTTGGCGCTCTCTCTTATCTGCGCGGTTTCGTAAGTACTTTATTTCCGTGGCTCTTCTAATTGGCCAGAAATTGCCGAGCTTTTTATCAATGAAAAAGCCCCCTCGGCCACATCACCGCGTCGGAGTTTGAGCAACTTTCTCATCCTTTGCTTTTTTTTTCATGCGCGTACTTTTGGAGCGGATTTTCGAGGCGAAATTTGTACTTGATTATATCTTACATTTTTTATATCCGTTACGCGGTGAACTCCTACTTCTTCGTTTGAATTATTGAAAAGATACGGACGTTTCTTATTGGTCGATTCTACGCGCGCCGCCCTCGAATCCTCGAGCTCACTCTCGCGCTTCTTGAATATTTTAGCGGAAATCTTTTTTGATTTATAGCTCTTGATCTTTAGCCAAACACGCTCCCAGAGCGTAATATCAAAAGTACCTATTTTTCCTCTCGCGGTTCGGTGGTTTTGTGAAAATGTTATCTCTAAGCAAGCGTCTTGTACGTTTAAAAGCTTGAACGAATATTTTTTTGGACTATGCAAAGTAGACGCGATTTACTATCATTTTACTGTACTTATTTTGAAGTAACTCCATTATGAGATATTTTAAATCTCAGTTCTCTATTTGGCAATTAATTATGTAGTCAAAAAATATTTTCGTTCGTGCTCGGTCCACAGACATTTAAACCTTACAGAATATCTCAAGCATTTAATTTATTAATTAATTCCGGTAGCCTAGTATTATTGATTTTCACTTTCAATGAGTATTTTTCCGCTATTTGCACCTTTCGTGTTCTCGTTTCTTTTAAAAGAGTATTGACTCTAATTTTAAATGATATTAAATAAGGAAATTCATCGCTTTATTTATACGACGAGAAAACGAAAAATCTTTGATTAAATCAAGAATGTTGAGGCACAGTCTTTGAAACATGAACTAGTAGGAAATTGGATTTTAGATGATAAAGCGGCGTAGCAACCAGGGGGACAAGGATACAATGTCCCCTCCTAAATTTTCTACTAGGGTAAAACACTTGTGTTAATCTCCCCTCCCCCTCCGAAATAATCGTGAATTGGTTTGTTTATTAAAAATACATTATCCGTTTAAATCTTTTATCAAAAATCAAGAGCGAATTCAAAAACTGGGTTCTTTGTCATTTATAAGGACTCATTGGTCTGCTTTCGATTTTTGGTCAAATTGAAGTAAAATTTCCAAATATTTTCCCACTTTTATAATATCATATATTGTGGAGCGCCTCGCTCGAAATGTACCCCCCAAACTCTGTGTTGAGGAACTTGAGATGATCTCTAGAAAGGATGGAAACACCCACGTGTGTTTCTATAGATTTGATCGAACTTTAAGAAAGTGACGTGCAGGAGAAACACTAGAAATAATGTGCATTCTATTTAAATATAAACAAACACATTAGATTAGATCAACTTAGAAATAAACTTATCTTAGAAACTTGTACAACTCATTAGAAACAGACGCGTGATAATTAAAGTATTCGACGTCATCTAAAATCTAATCGACGTTTTTACCAAACTAATATTCAATTTGCTAATTGAACTACACGGCGTTTTGTTTCCTACAACTTCTTCGTGGCAAAGGGAACGCCCATAAATTACGTGAGGCGTTTAGGGGAAGGAGGTGTTCGAGCTGAATCTCACCCAATCTCAAGTGAAGGAGAGGGGGGGTTTCGGCAAATATCAAGTATTTTTTCCCCCGCAAGAAACAGTGTAAAATATCGATAAAACTGGGTTAAATTTTAGTAGTTCCTTAATACTTAAAATTTAAGTATTTTATTGTTAGATTTTCTCACTGTGATTCTAGACTACGTTCTGTATAAAATACTAGTCTTAACTAGTCTTAAATATAAATAACTAAGCAAATTATGTTGTTTTTTAATAAATCCAACGCAATCAAACACAGATTAACGTATTTACACTAAAAATACGCATTTTGAAAAATCTCACGTTATATTAGGGGATTAGGGGGGAGGGAGGGGGTCGAGCCAAATCTCACGACATCTCTCCAAGGGGGGAGGGGGGAGGGTGCAAAAATCGCCGAAATCGCCTCACGTAGTTAATGGACGCTCCCAAAGCGACTCTTTTAAATACCGCCTTTCTTATGAAACGTCACTAATCTTTTTTAGGACGAGATTTAACTTCGTCTTTTTAATATTATTTCGGATAAAGAGGCAATTACGTTGTTTTTGGAATGACAGTCAGCCGTCTCGACCCATTATAAGTCCGCAATTTCTGAGCATGCTTCCCCCCCCTCCGCCTTTTCCTCGGAGGTCTGTTTACCCTGGAGGCAATAATGGATTAGTATTTCCCGGGCATAGCTGGCCGTAAGGGATTTTTTTTCACGTAACGGCACTAAAGGTATCCTAAAGATTTCACGAGCGGGATGTTAAAAATATATGAGTTGCCATCTTTGCCGGCCGAAATGTTTTTGCTCCCTGGAGTTTCCGAAGATATTTCTCCAAACTTTTGAGTGAAATAAGAATTTTCCGTGGCTCTTAACGAAATGAATAATGTAAAATAGCCCATGCATATTTAATTTCTTTCCATGCCAAGCTACATTACGCGCGCTTGGCTGTTCCCGCCTTTCCCCGGAGCCGAGTGTCTCGCTAAGGAGAGAGACTGAAGGGACCCCGGAATAATAATAATAAAATTCCTCGGACTTTTCCTCAATAGGATTACCGAAACGCGACTACATTCTTGTTACGGCTATAAACTCGGAAACGATTTTCGGCGACAATTTTCTCGAGGCGCGTTTGGCCTCTTTTATACTCTCGGCTATACTTTTATTTTGAGGGGTAACGGGCCCCCACGCGCGCTACTTTTCACGCTCATTCCGCTTATCCGGGCCTGTAAGAAAATACTATCTTTCTCGGGCGGGTGTACGCGTTGCTACGAATCCCGAAAACCGCGTTTCGGGGCCTCCGCTCTCTAACTAGTTTCACCTGTTTGGAGGCCGAATTTTCTATTCCCCCGTTCCCTTCGCGCGCGGGTTTTTTTACTACAATCTTTATTGGGTTTCCATGGCAACCCGGTGACGAACACTCCAGCTGATTGGTGGACGATCAGCGACACGCGCGTCGCGCCGATTCCCCCGAGAAAAAGAAGCCGAGTTCGAGACCCCGCCGAAGTCGCTTTAAGGGACTTTTCTCTCAGATCCGTAGCTAGCCGCCTTCTCTCCAATTTCCGTATTTCTACGCAATTTCCTTCCCAGCTTAAGGCCTTTTAACTTCGTTAAGTAGGGAATCCGCGGAAGTAAACACCCCCCCCCCTCCCCCTCCGCGTATTAGAGCCAAATATGGCCCCGATCCGCTCCGCATCCGATCTGATCAGCATGCGCTCCCGTTCGAGAAAAACGTCGCTCGCCAGACCTGTTGAATTTATCGGCGCGGTGATACCTTTAATTGAAGAAGCCATTCCACGTGACCAGAACGTGATAATCCGCTCGTCAGCGCGTGGTTAAAGGCTAGTTTTCACTAAAGGCTGGTTTACACTAGGGCTAAACGCCACGACGGTGAACGTCGACGCGAAAATTTCCCGTTAGGCCTAGTGCAATATTTTTGCGTCGACTGTCACCGTTGTGGCGTTTTTGCCCTAGTGTAAACCAGCCTTTAGGCAAAAACGCCACGACGGTGAACGTCGACGCGAAAAATTTCCGTTAGGCCTAATGCAATATTTTTACGTTGACGCTCACCGTTGAGGCGTTTTTGCCTATAGTTAAAACCAGCCTTAAGCTCGAAATTTTGGGGACGTTTAGAGATCGGCGGAACAAATAAATTAACCGGCAAAATTTCGATTAATCATAAAAATTTTGGTTGACTGTTTATTTAGGAACATTTTATACGAATAAGCAGAGATTTAAAATGCAAAAATAATGGGTTTTTTCTGATATTTTTGGCATAATTGTCGGATAAAAATAAATAATTGGATAATTTCTTATTCAAACGCCGATCTCTAGGTACGTTTAGCATGGATGTAGATGCACTCCGAGAAAAACGTGAAAACAGAATTCGCGATGTTCGCTCGCGCCATCTAGTAACGATGTTTGTCGTTAGAACGAAAGTGAGGCGCTACGTCACATCCTTTTTGGGGGGATGCTCGCCAGTGGTTCTTTTTTCTTCCCATGATAACTAGTTGATTTTTTACGTCTTAATTACTTAAATTCTGTTTAATATATCAATTTCTGCGAGTGAAATAACACGAATTACACGAATAACTTTCTAAAGAATGCCGAAAAACAGGAAATTCGTTTCGCCAAAAAGCACCTCACTTCCGCCGTGAAGGGGGTTAGGTTAGGTTAGGGATATCCCTTAATAAAGCCCATATTTTTATTATTATTATTATTAACAGTAGACGACAATATCCGAGATCGCGATCTACTAAAAATGCCTTACAGAAGATACGTGTGCAATATCCATTACTTTCTACATCCATGCGTTTAGTAAAGCTCATCAAAAACATCGATGAGTAATCGATGTCAACATTTTGTTACTGTACGATTTTGATTTTTTGCGTTTCCGATTTGACGTCACGGTGGGCATCCGATGCTCATCAAAAATACCATCTCGAGGATAGAAATAGGCTGTGCTCCGGCCCTGTGTTGGAGCCGCCCTGTTATAAAAGGGTGTATAACTACGGCTACCAATAAACATGTAAACCTGTAAGGTTTTTTTGATGACTTAAGGCTAGTTCCCACTTAGCGAAAAATGCAGTTTTCGCTAAGCGAATTGACGCGTGCGAGTGAAATTTAGTGAAGCTTAAAGCTACGACGAAAGTTAAATTCGTCGCGAAGGTCTCGAAAATTCGTCAAGTGGGAACTCGGCTTTGCAGTTTAGCTGGCGGAGGAGTTAAAATTATACAACAGTATTTTTAATCAACAATTCTACTGGTCAATAATTGAATTGGAATCGAGGGGTCGGACATTTACCAAAATCCCGTACACTTTGTCTGAAATCCCAAAATCTTTTAACTCTCGCTATGGTAAATTAACATTGAAATCCCAAAATCACTTCAAAAAGTAATGATAAAATCACCAAAATCTCTACGAAATCCCAAAATCCCGTACAAAATAATGGCAAGTGTCCGACCCCTCGATTGGAATGCCTCAGCTACTGCAATGGCTGTTTTCGCTTTTGTAATAAAAGACTGATCGTTGCAACAATAAAGAATATTGTCGTCAACAATTTTATCATTTACCAACTCATTAATTATTGAAAATAATATTTTTCGCTTCCTCTGATTTTCGTGCCCCGTAACATTTATCGCCGCCATCTTTAAAACAGCGCGGACTAGAAATAACACCGTTCAGTAACTTCCTACGTCACTATGACGACAAGCGCTCATCAAGCAAACATCAAGTAAAAACCGATTTTTCCCAGATTTGTTAAGACATTTTAACATTTTACATTGGACACTTACGGTCATCTTTAAGATAAAAAAGGCTAACATTTTACGAAGAATACAATATCGTTTATACGTTTAGTATGTATACAGTGGCTCGATTTTTCAAGGGTTTTTTTTCGACTGAACAGAAGCGAAGAGCGTGTACTACGCAAAATCGTTCCCTGCTTAGAAATTGTCGCCACGTGTCTACTCCCGTTTGTTAGGGTCAAAACTGTCCCTGAAAAACAAACTCAAATTTATTATTCTAAGAACGCTTTCGCGATTTTTATGAGCTCATATATTATTATTTATTTATTTAAAACGGTGAGTGGTAATAATTCCATATAGAAAATCAGTTAGTTAAATAGCGAAGATTCGAATAAACAACTTAAGACACTTTGTAATTATTTTAATTAACCCAAGTATCGTACAAGTTGACTGTTTTATTTGTGGAATAATTAATTGCACTACCTTCGAAAGCGTAATATTTGAACTTCCACAATTGCTTCCGCAGCGTAAAGAAAAACTTAATATTTTTGTCTTTGACGGAAATTTTATTGGAAGCAGATATTTATTAATTATGAAACGTGAAACGCTTTTCCCCCTCTGAATAAATCCGTCATAAGTAATACGACACGCGCGCTGTCACAAAGATACATTTACGTCATTCGATACTAGCAGAAATAATCAGAAATTTGAACTCTCTCAATAGATATAGGGGATATGTTTTAAGGCTTAAGTTCGTCTTATCGACTTTAGATTATTCCTTCATTAGTTAAAAATCATTTAAATTTTACCCTAACGTCAACGAAGTCTTAATAAGTAGCGACAATCAAACCATTTAATTATCGAAATACCACTCACTAGTGCATTAGTATAGTTAAAATTGAATAAAAACAACGTATTTAAGTGCACTATAAAAACTTTAATTTTTAAAGACAAAAATTAAAAATCGGCTCAAGCAGTTTCGGCGTTGCGTCTTACGCTGCTGAACGTAATTGCGCAACGAGGAGGTCAACTCTGAAGAATTTACAATAAAACCAATTCCCGCTGTTCCGACCTAACCAAACCAGGTCTTAACAAACTTGACCTGATAGTCCGAACCTAACTCGACCGGTACAAAACAAAATAGGAATATCGGATTAATAAAAGTAGGTAAAATGTGTTTAAAATTAATGTTAGGTAATTAACGATAAAGCCTTAGAACGCAAAAGGTCGCGCGGTACGCGTAATCATTCCCTTAATTGCTTTGTTGGGAATATTTTTTCCCTACTAATATCGAAGTTGTAAGTCGTCTTTCCGTCCAGTGGGTTCGGTGTAATTATTTCCCGGTCACGTGTGCGCCTATCGATTCTTCCGTAAAAAGGTGCGCGCGTTATTCCTGGAAAGAAGTGAAACAATTTTCCCTGGATGGAAGATCCCCACTAGGCTTAGAGAAATAGGAATACGATGAAGGGGGGGGGGTGAATATTTGGGCGCGGGGGGAGGGGGGCGCGGGGAGAGATAGCGACTGTTCCGCTTTCTGGCACTACGTTGGCGCGTCGCGGGGAAGAGATTCAAAGTGGTTGAAAGGGAGGTTTCGCTCGCAGGCTGCAGCTCCGAAGGGAAGCCGCCAGCGTACGGAGGGGAAGGAGACTTTCCAGGGGTGGGAGGGAGGAGATAGATCTCGGCACACACGCGCGCGCGTACCGGTACACATTCTACGCGAGATCTCAGTCGGCTTAAATCAACAAAGCGCCGCCGAAGGAAGAGGTTGTCCGAATCGAGCGCGACCCGCCAAAAGTATCCGCACGCGCTCTTGACCGCTACGGATACGTGCGTATACGAGCTGACGCGCGGCGCGACTGGAAGGAACGCGAAGAGAGGATTTACCACGGCGGGGGAAAATAACAATTGCCCGAAAGGAATCACTCGTTTGGATTGTGTCTCTCCTACATCGTCACCGTTGATGACGAGGATTACCAGGGTCGCGTAAACGCTTTACTTGTGCCAAAAAAGACGACCTTCGCGATCAGTTGTGGCTCGCTATATCGGGGAAATTAATATTCTCGACTGAGGGTGGGATCGAGGGCCGCTAATTGAGAAGTGCGCGCCTGTCTCGGTCGTCCTTGCTCGGATTCTTCGAAAGCCGCGATTTGCCCGCATTCCGAGAGTATGTGGCGTCAATTTCATTTCTTCTCGGTTGGTTTTTTCGATTTCAGGTAGCTATTTGGGTATTCTTTTGCTTTGGCCATTATGCTTGGAAACACCTTAGCCTTGGTGCTTCTGGGATTGTGGCTCATTTTTTTACGACTCTGCCTAGCTGATGGTAAGTAACGAGCTTTTCTATACTTGTTCATTTACATCTTCGCGATGTTGCATTCGGCATTTCGCGTATTTTCTTTCCGCGAGTGTATTCGCGACTCGATCTTCGGCCGCGTCTAATCAAAATGCAAACGGCGTTAAGCATCAATTTCTCATTTCGAGGACTAAGTTTTAGCGCGTATGGACTATTAATGTATGAATAGATTTAAACTGATCCGAGCTCGCGATGTTGCGCCCTCAACTCGCGACGGAATGTGAAGCTGATGGGATTCCGAGACTTCTTGGACCAAGACGAGGTTGCCAAAGTTTGCACCTCGCCGTTGGCTTAATTAAGGACGAGGAATTTTACGGTTAATATTTCATAAATCGAAGACGTAATTATATATCCAAAGGGGGGAGATTAAACAGTCCATTTTCGATCGCGAAAGTTCGAGTACGGCCGGATATTGGCACGAATGCAACTTTACTATAATCACTCGCAAATTCACCGCGTTGCCGGAAAATTTCTAGAGTATTATTTTCCTTCTAAGTTTATAATTCCGATTTTATAAAATTTTGTGGCTTAGCTCCGGAATGGGAAAATCGTTTTTTTTTTCTTATTTTAAAACACTATTCACCGTTTTAAGAAATTCTTAAACAAAACTAAAAAAACAAAAACAAAAAAGGTAATGTACAACGTGTTTTATACTTTTTATTTTACTTTACGATAGTAAAAATATAACTTTGAATTTAAAACGCCTTTTAAATAAATTATTTAAAAATAAAATTAAATAGTCTTACAATAAAACATTTTTTAAAATGTTGTTTCCCTCGTTTTCAACAAATTTGTGTTTTTTTAAATGTTGTGTAAAATATTTTAGACATTTTTTTAACACTTAAAAAAGCGTAAATTCAAAAGTCGATTTTTAGGGGTTAGATTTCTTCCCTCTTTCAACCTTTTTCTGTTTATTACAAATTTATTATTGGAAAAAGAGTCGAACTAGAATTTGGGTTCAGCTTTGTCCGTACTAAAAGGTTAACACCATCTTGACTCCCTTAGCAAGTTGCAGGCTCCACTACTTGTAGAGATACAATTATTAAATTGATCTTAATTGATATTCTAATTTATCTCAATGAACGTTTCATTAGTGCTCGTGCTAAAGGTCGAATATTTTTTACATCTGTCTTTAACATTCGAAGCGGGTCAATGGTGTAGGAGACGATCTTTTACGCTTAGTTAGATTAATAATAAACTTAGCGAAATTCAATTATTTCAATTATTAACGCTAATTATCTGGCTATAAAATTCGTTGTCTATACCGGAAGACTCATTTAGTTATTTGATACTCGGTCTCAGTATGACTTGAAGTATAGGTTTAGATCACCCTAATTGTCGGCAATTGATATTTACAGACATTTTAGTCTCATTACGTGATCTAATTACCGGAGAGCCACGGGCTGAGATAAAAGTACTCTGAATTTCATTTGTACCTACGTTTTATTTGAATGCTAAAAATAATTCAATGTAAAAGTTAGAAAATTTCGCTTCACGTTATAATTACCTTCAGACAGATATGGTCTTTTACAAGGTGTTTCAAAAGGTTATGCAAAAAGTTTAAGGAGTTGTACGGGCTGAGTTGAGAATGCCTGTTTTTTCCCCATTTTCGTACGATGAGTTAAAAGAGAGCCAGAGAGCTTCAAAGTGTGGCCTACTAGCCCCTGGAAGTAGGCTGCAACAAGCGCAAAACCAAGCAGCAGGGACTTTAAATACTGTTTAAGTTACCTCTTTACGCTGGTTACCTCGATTTGTTTACAAAGTCCTTCACACGAACCCAAACCTTAATGTTCGCGTTTCCCTGCTTCTTGGTTTTTCGCTGGTTGTAGCCTACTTCCAGCGGCTATAGTAGGCCACACTTTGAAGCTCTCTGGCGCTCTTTTAACTCATCGTAGGAAAATGGGAAAAAACAGGCATACTTCTCAACTCTACCCCTACAACTCCTTAAAAATTTTGCATAACTCTGAAACACCCTGTATATGGTAGATGCTTTTAACAATAACTAATTTTCGGCGGAAACTGGTAGGCTTAAACTTTAATATTTTTAAGGAAACATAATAAATATATGTATCAAAACGCGTTATTAGAATTGAACCTATCTATACGCGAAGAAGTGAAAATTGGAGAATGCATACGCGTATTTAGTCGTCTATCTAAATCGCCAACTATTAAACGTTCTATAATTACTAAGACCTTTCAAATAGAGGACATTACGTAATACTTGTCGTTTGGCCGTTGACGAGCGCGTGTTGACAAGCTGACTGCGACGTCTAAAGGGAGCCGAACTTCGCGTAGTGTCGCGTTTGACCTTTCAGCGAACGATTCGACGTCATGTTGCGTGCATCTTTGATGTATGTAGCGTATACTATTTAAAAGGGCATGTATGTCCTAGTTCGCAAACGGTTGGGCGCGTATAGCTTCGTGTTCTTGTAAAGCGATAATTCGCTAATAAATTATTCCCTCTAATGGCGGTATATATAGCCTTTGGCGATGTAGTTGGCCGCTTTAGAGTTAATATCGTCGATTGAACCAAACTTGAAGTTGGGCTAAAGGAACACGATCTCTTCTTAAGTATTGTTAGCGCGGAACTAGGTCTAAATGAGAACGGTCACGTATACGGGTTCGGGATGACGGTCGGTTGGTTTCGGACCGTCTCGTCCTGCTAAATGATATTTTGCCGCGCCAAAGCGGTCATCGATTCCCAGGCAATTAAGACAATAGTTTCGTAGCCTCCTATATACGATTTGCCTAATCAAAGAGCCCTTATTTCCCCTCCGTCGAGCCTTGTTTGCGACATTTCTCTCGTCTGACTATAGAGGCGGTATACGGTCTAGCCTCGCTTAAGCGAGATACGGAATGAGCCACCTACGGACCATATTGTCCGTCGTTTCTCGAGGAAAATCTCATTTGCCGAGCTTATATTGTACGTAGGGCCACGATTCAAAGCCAGAGCTATCTATATCGCCTACAAAGTACGCGGATAACCATTCCAGTTTCATTTTCACTTAATGCTCCGAGTTTTCGCTATTACCATTAGGGAGTCTTTTGATTGATCGGATCGGGATTTTCAAAGTTGATCATATTTCCGAGTTGTCAATTAGTCGACCTATTTCTCGAAAAGGGTAACTCGACCGAAATTTAAAAACCAAATATTCAAATTGAAAGGCAATGAAAATATCGTATCAAAAGGACTTAATTTCGCGTCAAAGGCGCAAAAACCATCATCCGCAACGCTGCTATATATATCATGGTATATTTTCGTCGCATCTGATAACGTATTTTCTACGTGACAAGCCGGATGGTCGATATTTTGTACATAGCTAAAACGACCTACGTGAGTGCTTTTCAAAATATGCCCAATGTAAATGGAAATTTACAATATTTATAAATACCGATAAATGAGTAAGATTTTACTCTCATCTTTAAAATTCAGTTCAACCTTCACCCCGTTATAATTAAAAGATATAAGTCAGTATAACCTAGCGGCAACAAACACCGCACCCCACTACAAGGAGAACGCAACAAGTCAAAAGTCGTGCATTTTTTCGCGTACATTTTTCATTGGTTAGACGCTTTAGCGCCTGCTGCCTTCGGAAGGGGAAAATTTGGAAATTGTCTTCTCCCCCGTCCGTAAAACGTTCATCGTAAAGGCTCGTCCAATGAAATTTGTACACAACACTGCGTTAGCGTGTTTAAAGGCTAGCTGCGTTCTTCTTGTATTTGTTGCTCCTAGGTATAATGACAGTAAAAGTACTAACATATTGATTAAGTTTTTAGCGACTTGCACAGATATACTTATTTTTAAAAAGGAGAAACAACGAATTTTTAAGTGAACAAGATAATTTTTAAAATATTTTATTTTAAAACATTATTTACCCGACTAGTTTCGGACACGTTATCGGACCATCATCAGGGGTGACGGTCCGATAACGTGTCCGAAACTAGTCGGGTAAATAATGTTTTAAAATAAAATATTTTAAAAATTATCTTGTGCACTTAAAAATTCGTTGTTTCTCCTTTTTAAAAATGAGTACTAACATAGTTTCATTGGACTTTTATTTTAAAAGAAAACCACCTTTTAAAAATCAATATCGAAAGCAAAAAGATCCTTGCGAAACCATAGAAAACTAGAAAGTGCAGGTGTGCTTCTATTTAGCGCTTTCCAAAAAACGCGTATTTATTTCGTATCCACTTAACGAACTCGATTTTGAAGTTGTACTCGGCTAGCAGCCGGTACAAGCAGTGAGAGCGTCATTAGCGACGCCAAATGAACTGCTCCGGTTAGTAACGAATCCGCCCTCGTCCGAGGTATATAATTAAATAACATTGCGAAATAGGAATGATTAAGTTATAAGGGATTCCCCGTTGATTTGAAAGGAGAATTAGCATTAATTTGCGAATTTGCCATATCCTTTAGAATGAACGCGTAAAAGCTTCAATAAGCGCGTTATACGACGGCAATCTGCCGAATATTTGAAGCAACGCCCGTGTGTTTGCGAAATTCCCGACTTTAAAAGTATTCTGATTTTAATAAGGGATTTAGAAATAAATCACCAACGAAGGAGTACAATTTCAAATCTCAATTTACGGACAAAAATTTAATTATAAGTTTGGAGCGGTTTTAAATACACCCACTGAAAGATTTTTTGATTTTTTTTTGGAAATCAACATTAATTATTTTATAAACCTTAATTATGAATCATTCAATATTTTACCCATCTTGAATCTTTGGTAAATAAAGTATAAATCACTTGGACTTACAAATCGATCACAGAGTTGTCTTAGGTCGATGAAATCAGGAAAACGTAACGAATTGATATTGGTCTTGAACATTTTAAGATGGTAATTGTACTATAGATCTGTAATTTTTAATCGTTGTAATTTGTAAGTTGCAATTATACATTTTTAAGTTAAAAACTCAAATTTAAGAAAATTCATTAACTTTTGATAGAACTAAAATATTAAGTTAAAATTGCCTTTATTGGGCCTTAAAAGGTCGGGGGAAATCTCTAAAAATGGATAAAGAGAACAGGGAATTGGTATCTGAAAATATTGACGCAACCCCTTAAAAATGTAATTTTAATTCCCTTGGACACAATAATGTTTTAGATTTTCGTTATAGAATATAGTTAAACATTTGAAACATAGTAAAGTTCCGGTTGTAAATTACTCTATGTGTACTTTGAATCATTTTCTCTGTGGGATTTCGAACACCCTCGGTATATTTTATAGCCTATAGGCCCTGTCCTTCTTATCTATACATAGGCTTGGGTTCCATTCAAATAATTATCAATTGGAACATCTTTTCCTATATCGTATTTCGGCTTTATCAATACTGGCGTATTGTGCTATCATATATTGATTGACATTTAATATTGTAGAGCAAGATCGTACGAATAGCCAGCGTGCAATCTATAATTGAATTGGTTTTGTATTTCCAATCACAGAAGTGCTTCCCGTACCTTAAACTGATTGCGTTCTTCTAAAGAACACATTTCATATTGTCATTTCTCCCCTGTTTTTTTTCTGTCCTGTATTGACAAATAAGCAAAACGAGTTCTACGCGATCATTTTAAAGCAAGGCACGCGTTAGGAATTAGTCTTTAGTAAAATATTAAACTTTACAGTTTTGCTTGATTAAAATGACTGAATTATATTTCCGGTTTCCCGAACGCCATCTTGTGTGGACTAAGTCGAAATTCGGAAATAAGTGGCGGTTGTAATTCGAAAATCCTGCCATATTGGCCCCTCATTTTTAGATTAATGTTAACTATTCTAGGAAAGTATATGTTTAATATTATATAATTATATATATTATACTAATTATGAACCTAGTACGTAAAAATAAGGACTTACATTAATAACCACACGTAGATATGATAACTGTGAATAAATATTCCAGGATATTTACTGCGACGACCACGTGTATTATTTTTGAAAACTGCCCCTAAAAAATATGCCCCCAAAATGACGTAGGCCCGCGATCGAGAATTTTTCCAATAGGGGGCAATAGTGGTCGGGTGTTAGCGCTGTTGGACGGGTTTTTCGCATAGAGTCATGTCCTGGATTTATCATTATTTGTCATTATTTGGCCCATGATTATAATAAACAATTTATAATCCTTGTCCTAAATATAAGAAAAAGTTAAGAACAACAATTCAGCGGGAGAACTTCGAATTACGCGTTAATGTGAAAGAACAACAACTGGTGGAAATAAAAGCTAATGAAGAGTAACCAACAAAAAAATTCGGAAGGAATTAATTAAAGACTTTTATATCGCGACATCAAAAACGATAACCATAAAAGGACTGTCGTAAAAGATTATTGTTCACCAATACGTTTGATGAGTAATTAAAGGGAAATGAATGAAAATGAAAGGGGCGGCTGAAAGAAACAGCAAATGCTCGCGAACAAACCTAATCAATAACCGAGCGATAACCTAGTCAAAAAATAATACCAGAAAGTCGCTCAAACTAACAAGGAGACATGCCGAGGTGTTTCTCCCCGATTTTTTTTCAAATTCGGGGTTTAAGTAGACCTTCATGTACATTGAAAGCTCCTAAAGGGAAAATTATCAATGGCCATTCGTTTTGCCATGGCAACCAAAAACTCAAATCTCAACTTTTTCTACGTAAAATAGCATGGGAAAATCACGGCTTGTGCCATTTTCAAAAAATTAAAAAAAATAAAATTTTGCAAAAGAAATCGATTAAATTGGATAAAATCGATAAAATTGGATAAAATCGATAAATATAGGTTAAATCAAGTACAAACCGTGATTTTGCCATGCTATTTTACGTAGAGAAAGTTTAAACTTGAATTGTGAAAATTAGATTTGGTTGCCATGCCAAAACGGATGGAAAATTTTCCCTTTAGAAGCTTTCAAGGTACATGAAGTTCTACTCAACCCCCGAGTTAGAAAAAAAATCGGGCAGAAACACTTCGGGGTGTCTCCTTGTGTGTAACGCAACGTGTCTGCCTCGATGTTTGAACTGATCAGTCGGTCTGAGATTACCAAGTTAATTGGCCAGTTTCGATACCATTACCGCCATCTATTGGCTTAGAAAATTTAGCACTAAAAGAGGCTGCGTGTTTTTCAAATTAGCCTCGCGCAGAAGTACCATCTTGGCCAATTGCGATAAAATAAAAGCCAGGATCAAAACTATTGAAGTTGGCTGTACTTGCGGTATTTTAAAATACCTTTACAGAATTGAAACTGTTGAATTGAACATCCCCGTTTTTACGGAATTGCTTTTAGGCTTTTAACGCTAGAGCAACTTGGCTCAGTCTTCAGTCCGATTTGTCATTCTAAAGCGATTTTTTAAGATAACGTACGGTTGCTCTCCCGTTTTTGACGCCGCAAACGTAATAAGCTTCCATTGATTGAAATTCGAAGAATCTCCACCGCCTAAAAAAAGTTTAATAAAAAAAAATCCAACCGTGTCAATCCCGGTATTATAGTCTCATTTTTTAAAATCCGCTTTTCTATGGAAGAGATGGGCTGTAAGGTAAAGGTAGGCTCAACGAGCGTTACCTTAAAGGCGCTCTCGGGGTGCTCCGGAAGCGATTGATATTCCAACTGAAATAGGCGAGCTAAATTCCGTTAAGCTTCACGTAGGTGCCGAGGTTTAACTGACAGTAGAGGTAAACCGTTCGGAGAGTGCGTCTACCCAAAACCTCTCCGAGCGTCGACTGGGTTCTCGGCTTAGCCGCTATTGAACTTGTAACGGAGGTTTGCAGCCCCTTTAGAACGTTTCTAGAAGGTTTTGTCTTCTCCCCAAATCGGTCGTTGGGGCAAGAGCAGCCTTTCTTTCCTCCTTTACGTCAAAATGCGAAGCAAATCTGATTTAACGGCGTAAGCCGGTAGTATACGGCCGCCGCTTGACAGCGCCTTTACTCGCTATCTCTTTGTTTTTTTCTCTCTCTTCCTCGGCGCTTTTTCCTCCGAAGGTTCACCTGGCTCGCAGTCACTTTTTCCCAAGTGGAATGGAGATGGAGACTGTAAAGAGAGTGAGAGCCCGTTTTCCACTGTTTTTCGCTCTCGCGCGACAAGAAAAGAGAGTTGGGAAAAAACAGGCAACAAACACGGTTCTCTACTCAGCCATGCATGACGCGCCGCCCGGAATTGTTCGCACTGTACCAAACATATATACCCATAACGGAGGGATGAGCGGCTCATTCCATTAAACGTAGCACCTGGTATTTCGTATTCGGTAAATTTCACCAATTCACTGGGAATTGTTTCCGATTTTGAGTAGTTACACTCGAGAATATTTTAGTTTTTTTTTCTTCGGTTTCCACTTTCCATAAAAACTGGTTGGGCTTAACGTTAATAGTAAGCGCAGGGAGCTGTCGGCACGAAGGGCTTGCCACCACCCTCCGACGCGTTGTAACCCTGCCGGCTGAATTAATGGAATTAAACGTCGCTAGATGACTTTGGCCTAGGGTGGTTCCTTGGGTATTAGTCTAGCTTTTTATAATTATTATTTTTATTACAGTATAGGATTGCCTATAGAGTGTTGTCATCTGATACGATTTTGAAAACTTGTAACGTCACAGCTGTAGTTTTAATAGTGGCTGCCATGACAGTTACCGTTTTTTATCAAAAGGCAAATTACAATGGTGACGTCACAGGGTTTCAGACGACAACACTATATATTGTCACTATATCGGTTTTTGTAATATCCGCAACTTAAAATCAATTACACCAAATTGTTAAAAAATTTAAATATTTCCAAAGATTTATACACGTATGTGAACAAGTGTTTCCATAAAATAAAACAATAAAAAATTCGAAGTATAAAACGGTTTTACCCGCGTCACGAGCGTAAGATTATTAGTACTTTATTTGCACGCGCGCGTTTCGCACGTGGACTTCAAATTCCAAAATCTTTTTCGTCTGCAACGCGTGCTCCTTATCTTCAACAACTATTATGTTTTTTATTTTATTTTATTTTGTTGATGTCATTAGTTGTCAATACAAAAATACCAATCCACATGAGCAAACGCTTGATCGTGGTGGGGGTTTCTATTAAATATACACTTTTACCTTTGAAAAAAACCCGGTTGTTATACATTTTATAGTTACTAGCTCTAAATTTTCCGATACATGCTATTATTATATTTTCCGTACATTAGATATAACTAAAATTAAAATATCTAAAATATTGCATTAATCAAAAAAATTTAAGTGCTGATATTCGTGGTCTTTTAACCATTTAAAAAAAAATTCTTAAAATATCTAAGGACGTACACTTTTTAATAACAGGGTCCAGAGTATTGTAATAACCATAGCTAGTGACGTAGGAAAAACATTTCCACGTGACCTCCCGTATTTTATAGAAATACCAAATTTATCGAACCATGAAATTTCTTACGAATAATCAAACTCTCTTTGCGCTTGAAAATTTAATATTTATAGGTGTATTGAAATATATATTATCTGAGAGCTCTTGTAAGTATATAATAGCGAATTCGTGCGAACTTGGCTGTATTTCTATTTGTCCAAGAGTTCCCGTAGAGGAATTCATTGTTATTGTTTTTTTTTTAAAGGAAAGTGGGTCCTTTTTCTCTTTTTGAAAGGTTTTTGGTCCTGATGGGGTCCGGATATGTTTTAAGATAGACCTTCGTCGCGTTCCCAGGACACCCTAGTTTAAGCGCTTTCTCGAACCTCTAACTTCTGATTACGCAGTGAGGTAGTCCTTTAATAGCGGGGCCCTTCGAAAGCGAGCGCCAGACGGGGGCCATCGGCTTTTAGAAGGATTCTCCCGTAACGAATAGCTTTACGTTCCTCCACTCAACTCGGTTTTTTTCCCCTTCGCACGCTGGAAACAATAGCCGCGTCCCAAACTTTCCCAACAATGGAATTGCCCTTTTAAGAGGTAACGCGGCGCAAAAAAAATAATGAGAGCGAGTGGAAAAACGAAAGGAAAGAGAAGGTTTTTAAGCGACGATAGGACGAGAAACACGCCGGGGAAATTATAAATTCTTTATTACGACTTTGGAGGGCCATCGAATGTAAATTCCGTCATGACTTTCCGGACAAAATTGGAAAGCTTCGCGAAAAACACAAAAAAGGGGATGTTTCTCGCGACTTAATTTACTCGAAGGAATTCCCGCCTTTTTTTTCCGAAGCACGAGTAACATTCGCGAGATGAAGGTGACTCGAACTCCAGCCCGCGGCTGACGATAACCGCGCCGGTACTTAGATTTTCTACGTTTTGTGAAATTGCATTTGCGCTCTGACTTATATTGGCCATACACCGGTGAGTAAACTGATGGAAAAAGTAATCAGTGAGCTATACTTTCTGAGCAATACGCGAGGCTAAACAATTAGAGTTTATTAAGGGGGGGGGGGGCAGCGGATTGAGGAAAGCAATAGTGAAACTAATGGTTTCATTAAAAAGGTTATTTTACAGTAGCGGCGTTGTTAGGAAAAGGTTTTTACGATCGATAGAGGATCCAGGACGGCTGTGAACCGCTCGCTTTTTATTTTGCTTTTAGCTTTAAAGAGAGATCTATACCGTAAATAGCCGTTATTCCGTTTAAGGTGTCGAATGTAATGATAATTCGGGGCGAATGGCGTTGAAGGCACGCCATTTACGTGATCGTGCTTTTCGTGCGAAGTACGATTTCCCAAAAAAAATGAATATTAAAAGCGTTAGGCAAAGTGAGAAAAACAAGGATAATTATTTTTACTTTTCTAACAAGGAGACATCCCGACGTGTAACCCACCGATTTTGTTCAAACTCGGGGGATTGGTAGACGTTCATGTATGATGAAAAATCCTAAAGGGAATTTATTCAATGGGCAACCGTTTTGCCATGGCAACGAAAAATGATTTTGACAACAAAAAATGGAAATTTTCCCATTGAAAATAACATGGGATTCTGACCGATTCCTAGGGCCCCGGGGCCCTGTGAAAAATTTAAACAAATTTCAAAACTTCGAAAATGCCAAAAAAAGAAAAAAAAAAGAAAATTTGACAATAAAAACATCAAAATTGATCAACTTTTGATCAATTTGAGGTCAAAACCCCGTGTTATTTTCAATGGGAAAATTTAATATTATGTATTATCAAAAACATTTTTCGTTGCCATGGCAAAACGGTTGCCCATTGAATAAATTCCCTTTAGGATTTTTCATCATAGATGAACGTCTACCAATCCCCCGAGTTTGAACAAAATCGGTGGGTTACACTTCGGGATGCCTCCTTGTAAGTCCAATTCATTTTGCGATTATCAAAACAAGGACAGCACTGTACCTTATTTTAAAATGAATTAATAAGTGGAATTTGTAATTGCTTAGAACACTGACGTGTAGGTTTAACTTTTATTTTAGTAGAGTTATTGTTAGCGTGACTTAACGTGTTTGCTATTTCATTTCCGTCATAGAAAATGTAAAGAATGACTATGCTTAAATCTATAGATTCTTATTTTACTTTTACGTTTAAGGTGTTCTTGCGTTCCAGTTTAGTACCCAATTTAACAGTGAATTAAGCAAAATAATAGGGTTTTTTTTCGTTCTCTACCTCTAACTTCGTCTCTCTAAATACCTGAGAGCAAAAGTCCAGAGGGATTTAACCCAACTTTTTGAGAAAAACGCGTTTTTAATCTAGGACCATAAAAACCGTAATACAATATTGATAATATAAAAAAAAGGTTTATAACTATAAAATTTTTAAGTAATCAATATTAGGTTTGGTATTTCGAATTTCTTTTGAAAATCACGTATCTTTTTCCTATATCGTAATGTTTTAAATAAGCCACGAATTCGTAAAAACGAATAAATATTAATGATAAGTTCGTTACTAAGCAAATACAATTTAATTGGTTGAAATAGTGGAAGGAATACCGGGTGGAAGCCCTAGCCGTGGTCCAGCCTCGAAACTTCTCCTAGTACACCAGAGTGCTGCGGATGGAACACTTCTACAGGCGCTGGTAGGCCACAAATAGACCAATGGGAGAATTGGATGCATCAGCCGTTTTCCAGCCTGGGTACTTTTCTAGTCTAAAAATAGACGAATGGAAGAATTAGAAGCGCATCTTCCAAATGCTTTTTTGGGCGATTGGATAAAGATGCGCTCCTAATTATGCCATTGGTCTATTTTTGGAAAACCAGCGCCTGTAGAAATGTTCGACCCGCAGCACTCTGGTGTACTAGGAGAAGTACCTAGGCTGGACAACGGCTGAGGCTTCCAACCTGTATATTATATTTCATATTAGGACTAAATAAAAATAATATAAAAGAGACGACGGTATTATTTTTCTTGGTATATTCGGAAGATTTTAAACGATTTTGTTTCTTTCATTGGTTTGAAAAAATCTCCGCTACGAGAAATTTCTTTATACTTTATTTAAATAAAAATTGCTTCTAAAAATCAATAAGCAACTCGGAGGGAACTCTACAAAATGACTCTCCGAGTTGGTTTTTTTTAGGTGTATAGGTGTATAGCGAACATTGACTACGGTAGCAAACTCTCCGTAAAATTGAAGCCATTGAAATATATTTTCATTACCGGGAGCAAAGCGAATATAAGATAAAGTAGCGCGCGGAAATAAGCGCGAGAATTCGAGCAGTTAAAAAAGGCGTTTTTTCCGAAACTTTCTCCGTCTCGCTAGAGCCATTTGTTAAGGAGGCGTTCAATTTCATAGACGTACGGCGAGGAACCAGCTCGAATAAAACTAAAAAGGCCTGCAGAGAAAAAGAGTGTGTGTATGTGGGTTCTACGTAACAAACGTTGTAAAAAGGTCGGCCTTGTAGAGACTCGTGTCTTTGGCTTGTCCTCAATCGATAACATGGGAGAAAACAAACCGTAGCGAGTTGAGAATGTTTCCAAGCCGACGTAAAACGAGGGTTTATAAGAGGCCCGGCCTGACGAATCAATTGGAGGCCTTTTTCTCGGTGGAGGCGCCGGGCTTACGAGCCGAGGATTTTTGGGGGCAGACCGGAAAGATAGTTTCGGAACCAAGGTTCTGGAACGGACCCGTTAATAGTCGACAGCCTGTTTCGGTTCCTTTTAAATGGAGTCGGCCGAATCTCGTTGCGCGTTGCTTTTATCTTTTACCATAAGTATATAATATTATTACATAAGTGTGACTTTGTTTCGCTTATCAGAATTTCGTACTAAAAGAAAATATTAAAACTCCGCGGGGCTTTGACTGAAACTGCGCGTTTATTTAGAAAATTAATTTCGTTTACCTCTGGGAAAATGTTTTTTAGATAATAGTGATTAAAGATTTAATTAAACTGGAAACACTTTAATGTTAAACACACTTAGGAAATCGATATAACGTTTGAGTTAATTCTTAAGAATGCAGAATTATTCCAGTTTCCCAAATCCAATTAATTGGCAGATTGCCGTGTTGAAATACAAAATTCTGCTAAATTGATTCAGTCAATCAAGGTTTTGAAGAAAAAAACGACACTTGTATGTAAAAATAAACATTATTTAAAATCAACATGTAACCAATTATGGTAGAGAAAACAAACACTCCTCGAGTGAGATTAAATAAAAAAAACAATTGAGTTACATCTCTCGAAATAAAAGATATCATTTTAGACTCGCGTTATAGTATTTTAGAAATAAAAGCGCTTTATTTTTGTAAGAACCGTGAAGCGTACAACCATAAATGTATAATATTGTTACATAAGTGTGACATTTCCTATTCTTCACATGAAAAGGTTTAACTGAGAGCAATTCGCGAGACAGACTGCGGTTTGGCGTCCTCTCGCTAACGCGTCACACGTAGCCTTGACAGCGCCTCGCTAAGGGGAGATTTTCTTCTCGCGATGACGTCACTCCGTTACTAGCTCTCAGTGAAATATTCCCCAATGTGACTAACTTATAGAAAAATATTATAGACTTATGCTTTTACGTAACGAGCCAGACTCGAGCCGACAACTCCGCGGTGTAAACGAAACTTTTAATTCGCCAACGCGAAACCCTAAATATGGCGGTCGAAATTATTTCCCAGAAAAAAGAAGAATTAGCCGTTCCATTTATCCTCGGTTATCTAAAGCAACAATTAGAGCAACATGTTTCTAAACGACCATAGCAACGACATATAATGACGGCTAGTCTGTTGATTCATTTTTGCTTGTTTTTCGGCAATTTGAATAGAAGGAGCCCATTAGTATAACTCTATTCCGTTGATTTATCTTTGGCAGCGTCTGAGTCTAGCAGAGTCGATAAAGGTGGGTGGTTCTTATTTTGTTTTTTTTTTACTGTTGCAGTCTTACCCTCTAAATATGTTCCAATGTATGAAAATAAAATTCGTAAGATAAATTTGGGATAAATTGATCAAAATTTAGAGGTAGCTCAATAACCTTGAAAATTCCCTATATCTTAACATTAGAATAATCGGAGACTTTTTCATAAGTATCCATATTTTTCAAGTTAGTTACGGATTATGCTTACTTTATCTAAAAATCAAACGCTCTGTGTTGTTTAATATGCCCTTAAAGCCCTAGTTTTTCATCTGCCTGTCACCCTTTAAATTTACTTTCCTTCCAAACAAATACCCTAGTGGTAGACCAACAGCGGAACACGTTGGCCTACCACTAGGGTATTTGTTTGGAGGGAAAGTATATTTAAAGGGTGACAGAAGAAAACCTAGGACTTTAATTATCTGGTTTCCAACTGCCTAACGTTCTATTACCGAAAGTGGCTAGTTATTACCATACGTAAACAAAGCAGTTTGGAAATTCTCTTTATTTAGGAATCGAACAAACATAAATTTTTACCCCAAATTTCTTATGAATTATGTTTTCAAACATTGGAACAAATTTAGAGGGTAACACTGCAACATTTAAGAAATAAACTAAATAAGAACTACCCTAACGTGTATGGGTTTTATTGATAAAGCTCTCAAAATTATTGGTAAAACGTTTTGATCAAGTAATTTATATTTCTGTATTATCCGAATAATTTTTTTATAAATTTGTAAAATTAATCGGAAAAACGACGTTTTTTTCGATAAAAAGCTAAAATTTTACGAATAATACATGTTTTTTAATCATTTTCCTAAATATTAACCGGTAAATTTCTTTGTTTACATTTTTTTCCCGAAAAAAATCAATTTAAACATGGATAATGATTAACCGTCCCCGACCTCTAGGTTTTATCAAGGAGGTTTTTATTTATTCTTGGGGATAATGACTACTTATTTTGAGAAGGGGGTAGGAAAAACGGGATCCTGTCTTCTCGCCACTGGAACCCTGGTCCCCGGTACTTAAGTACCCGGATTTCTCGTCCCAACGGAACACTCGTACCCGGATTTCTAGTCCCCGGTATTTTCGTCCCTTAGGATAATTTGTCCCCGGATTTCTCGTCCCCAAAACGTCCTCAACGTCTCTACCAGGAAAGATACCTGAACCGGCGCATCCCCGTCTCACGAACTTTTACAAATGACCATCGTCGAGTACGTGAGACAGGCACATTCTGGCTACGTTACTTAATTTTTTACTTGAACTTCTCCGCGACTGGTTCGTTACAAACGTATTGTTCGTTGTACAGAACAGGAACGAAGTAGGTCGACCCCACATTGTTCAGTTGGCTTTGTGCTTGTTGCTACTTCCAGGGGCTAGTAGGCCACACTTTGAAGCTCTGGCGCTCTTTTAACTCATCGTAGGAAAATGAAAAAAAAAACAGGCATACTTCTCATATCACCCCTACAACTCCTTCAAATTTTTGCATAACCTTTTGAAATACCCTGTTTATAAATAGCAATTGTATAATAATAGAAGGTTATAAATGGCGAAGCAAGTTGGTGTCACGCTTTTAGAGGGTTGTTCTCAACGCGACAATGACACAATTGACGGAAGAGTGTCTCCACGTGTTGGAACTCATCATCTTGACGGTACAGAGGTTACCAAAGAAGTTCTTTCTGATGTTGAATCCTGGAACAAAAGTATAACGGAATTCAAATGGGCTCTAAATCAAACTGCCATTTTTAAATAAATTTAATTTACGTCTACATTTATATTTAATTTATACCATTTATATTTCATTTGGGACGAGAAATCCGGGGACCAATTATCCTAAGGGATGAAAATACCGGGAACTAGAAGTACGGGTACGAGTTAAGGGGTCGATAAACATTGAAAGGTGGGTCCAAAAGCTCATAATATTGTAAATAAAGTGCTTTAGCTCCATGACGTATCAGTCTTTAATAAGACTTTTAATTATTTCACAATAACCATGGCACATAATTTAAAAATTCATAAATACATATTCTTTTGTTTATTTTTTGTTTTGGAAACATTTTCCTTAGACACATTAAATTCCAAACGCAATACAAAGGCACGACAAAAACTATCCGTAAAGTTTCTGTCATTGGTTGTAATATGCTTTCGGTGAACGAGCGAAATATCTGATCGAGTCAGAAGTGAGATTTTCTTAGAATTATGGCAAAGTCCGCAGTTTTTGTAAAAACAAAATTTTTTATCGTGAATCAGTGTCGTAAATAATGACCCCGCAGACCCCCGGCTTCAAGGGGGCCCATAATGGAGGGGTCGTCACTCGTCACTGATTAAACGGGCCCCACAAACGGGTTCCGCGGGGGGGGGGAATACCTTAGCTATGCCACTGTCGTGAATCTCAATCTTTGGAGATTTATTCAGTAACGATTATAACGAACCATTCATTTAGTTTGAGTCTAAAATAACAATCATTGCGAAGTGTAAACCAAACCTATATGACATTAGAACTGTCCTATAAAAACTTACGTACGTACAATGAAACATTTAGATTTTCACTTTTATTAACAATTCTTTCTGTGACGAAACTGAATTAAAGTACTGTATTATTTTATATAAATGATCCCTATTTTATGGATTTGAAAATTGATTTCTCTAAATGGTGGTTTATATCATTGATATCTCGTGACTTTTTCTTGGTGAATTATTTCCAGAAAAGCTAAACGCACTCCCCGAAATAGCTCGCGTATTCCAGGAAAATTGACGGAACCGTGGAACCGTGCAGTGGGCTGTCGTAGGGTATATTTGCGGAAACTCTATTGTTTTCGCAGTATCAACATGCACGTTGAGAAAGCGAAGCCCGTGTGCATTAGGGCTAATGATTGGCCCGGGACTCCCCGCGACTATTAGAAAGTCGCTCGTGATGAGGCGAACACCATTTATTTGACTCTTATTCTTCCCCGAACGTGACGGCCCTTTTTCTCTTAAGATCCGTTTCAGCCACTCTCGAAATTAATCGAAACGTCTAGAAATCAACTACGAACCGGCATCGTCACCATACTGCGCGTTTTCTAAACGAAACCTTATAAAACTAAATTTAAATCAGTTCACCTCTGAAACCGATCTTAAAGACCTAGGATTTCTTCTGCCAGTTTTCCTGTAAGTTTTCTTCCCGCCGCGCAAATATCCTGGTGGTAGGCCAACGTGTTCTGCGGTTGGCCTACCACCAGGATATTTGCGCGGCGGGAAGAAAACTTGCAGGAAAACTGGCAGAAGTAATCCTAGGTCTTTAAGATAAAATTTTACTTTATTTGTAAAAAACCAAACCAAAATGTATTTCTTTATCGAAAATAAACTTTTCCGCTGGAAAGAATTAGGAGTAAACTTCATTTTTTTTGCAAAACGAAACCTTGTAAAATGAAATTTAATTAGTCTCGAACCAGTCTACTAGAGAAGTTTGGAACCAGTTGAAAAAACAAGTTTCAACCAAGCTTAAAAGGATAAACCTACATTTTGTTCGTTAAAATTCGTGGTATTTACTCCAAAATAGACCTAAGAGGCGAGATAATTATGGCGGAATAATACAGTAAAAGCCTCTTTTTCGTTCAAGCTGAACGTTTCTGTTTTGACAATTACTTAATTGAATTATATTTTTCTTATTAGGCTGAATCTTCTGCTAGTGTTTAAAATAATTTTGATAATTCTAATATTAATAGTTAACGAGATATAAGGTCCTAACTAAAGGGTAGTTTAGGCGCTTGCCCAACTTGTCTAGCTCCGGGGGTCCGAATTAAAACGTAATCACTTAATTACTTTTAAATTTAAAATTGTCAAAATTATTTTAATCACTAAACAAGAGGCTGTTCTATACTTAAAGGGGAACGGTAAAGCTTTAACCAGTTAGATAGCCCTATAGCCCGTTAAAAACTAAAAGTTATGACGAAAACCGCATAAAAAAATATTAAGTGGCTAATTTTTAATAAAATAAAGAAATTTCGGGAAATTTAAAAGCGCGCGTCCGCCGCGACACCTGGTGAGAAATCGGTGAGATATTTTGGGACTTGATTAAAATTGATTCAATAATGTGAAACCTTTACTGTATTATCGAGCCCTATGGGGAAAATAGTGAATAATCAACTATACCGAAGTTGAAGGCCGTCATTCTACTCTATGATAGAACCTATTGAATGTTATGAATTCTCAATTGCGCGTACATTATTATTACCTTGTGCAATGATGACAATTGAATACGTTAAAAAAGTTAAAGGGGAACGGTCAAGCTTTAACCAGTTAGATAGTCCTATAGCCCATTAAAAACTAAAATTAATGGCGAAAACCGCATAAAATATATTAAGTGGTTAGTTTTTAGTAAAATAAAGAAATTTCGGGAAATCGAAAAGCGCGCGTCCGCCGCGACACCTGGTGAGAAGTCGGTGAGACAGAAAAACAACATAAAAGCGCGTGCTGCTGAAGACGTGAAAGATTTGTTTTGCACGTGCGGCGTGTTCAAGTTATAAGAGACCTAAGCCTAAATTGCGCGATTTTAAAAGTTAGGATAGTTCGCAAATCGCTCACTAAGGTGCTGCTGGCGCTGGCGATACGCTTTGAGATGGCGGCGGAAATTCAAACCCAAATACTTGGCGTTATTTTTCGTTTCAACTCTTTAGGCCAAAAACTATATTTTCAAGACAAAATAAGGTACGTGTAAGCATATTGAACGTCTTGTTGATCTTTTGATATGCAAATTAGGCGATATTTGGAAAAGCTTGGCCGTTCCCCTTTAGATATTAATTTTATGAGTTAAAATACAAAATTAAAAGAGTTCAGCTTGAAATAGCACGAAAGTAGCCAACGGCCACTGTAGTTTTCCCCCTTAAAGTCGCAACGTATCCCAGTCATTCAACAAAAAAATACAGAATTGGGTGAACGATGTAACGAATAGGTTACCGTCGTAGATACATTATAAATACGTATCATTGATACCAAAAGTAGCATAAGACCCAAAAGTGTGTCAGAATGGTATAGTAGTTAATGAGAGTTTGTCGTAAAGTAAAATGGAGAAACGAGGGGGGGTCGGAAAATACGTCATCGAAATCGAGGTACTCCAGCGCCGCCGAGTGAGGCATTTTAGAACGAATGTCTACGGGTGAGTAAATCGAAGAGAGAAAATCGCGACAGACTATAGACTAAATATAATGTTGCTAGTACTATTCCAACTTGTAGGTTATATAGTCTATAGTGTGACTAGGTCTCACTAGAAATTTTAATAGGCGCGAAGGTACATAAGTATATGTATTTGTACCCCGCTGCTCCGTCTTAAGCACTACAGCGGCCACCTTAAACAACCAGCCCCGGACAAAAGTGCGCTTTGCGAAACAACGTTCGGCCAGTGAGACAGCCATTTTGACCGCCTCACATATAGCAAACAAACGCCCTCATCACGGCCCAACAAAAGGCGACACCATGGGCTGCCCGAGACCCACCCTCGCACAGCTGAGGACTAGAGTGGCTTCCTCTTCCACTGCAAACTACCCTCCTTAGTAGGTCACAGAATGACGAGTGTGGAACACCCATGAGGTTCCAGTGACCCAGCGCCCCGATCACATGACCTTGAGAGCCGGGTATGGAGCCCCCCACAGGCTCCAGTGACCCCATCACACCACTAGATAGGGACAGTGGGACCACTAGATAGGGACAGTGGGAACTAGATAGGGACAGTGGGCGCGAAGGTACAGCTGACACACTTTTGGGTCTTACGCTACTTTTGTTGATACGTATTTGCCAGAAAGAAACTCGACTGATTAAAAGTAAAGGGCAAGCCAATATGACTGACCCCGCTATACTTCGAGATTGTTTTTGCAATCGGCCAAGATTTTTGAAAAATATTTCTTTCAGTCCTAAACATCCATATTTCATCACGATCCCGGATTATACGGCTGGCCTTTCCGGGATGATAGCGTGGTTTCTCTGGCGCCTTTCTTCTCTTTGTGCTTTTCCATTTCGATGACCAGCGGCGCGGTTTTGCCCTTTTGGGTCAGTGGACGCGGAATAAAATTGCGCCGGACGTTCGGAATGGCCAAGATCCGGTGTATCTTCTCTTTCGGTTCGCTCTCATCTCTCACCGCCGTTCTCTTAAAATGGCGGGCCGCGGGGGGTCAAAGGCGACCTCATATCCGTTTTGTAAGGCGTTAAAAGACCCCTGACCGGCACTCACCCGCGGAGTGAGAGAGCGCCTTTGACTTTCACGCTTCGTGGAGAGTCCACTCATTTATGATTTATTAGCTTCGATTAAATTCCTTAAGCCCGCCTTTGAGAGGAACGCTACGCTAATCCAATGAATAGTTAGTCCAGGTTTCCCCGTCAAATTTATATCTTTCGCGACCAAGTACCTTTTCCAAAACCTCTCCTCGGCGTCAAAAGAGTTCAAAGCGTCTTCGAAAATATCATCTATTATTTTACTATAATGCATCGCGTTTTCGATAAACGAACGCCATTATTTTGAATTCGATGATTTTAAAAATTGATTTGCCTTATGGCGGAGTTAAATAATAATTTTATAATCGTTTTTTGACTATGTCAACCTATTAGACCCATTATATTTAGTTACCCTCGACTTAGATGAGATCAAAATTATACCTTGAAATATGTTACGTAATTAACTTTAACTATACTTAATTCATGTTTAGGTATAATTTTAAAAATAAATAAAATATCAACAATCCTATAAGGTTATTGCGTATGGATTTACCTGGTCATTCCACCATTTTTCTATGGTTATAAAACTAAGATTGCCAGATTAAAATTTTGAAGCTGATTTCCAAAAGCTCGGACGAAAATTATGTTATATCATAACCGCTTTTCACGTGATAGTCGTTAAAATATCCCACTTTGTGAAAGAAAATGAGAACAATGTGATGGCATGTTTAGAATAGCGGTATATGGTTTTGGGAATTAGGTATTGAATATTTGGGGGGGGGGGGGAGGGGGGCGGGTCCCAAACTACGGCTCAACGATCAAGTGGCCCAACTTGTAAAAAATTTATTTTTGCATTTATTTGAACACCCGAGGAGAAATATATTTAAACTCTAGTATGTTTGGTTTCTAAAATTTGCAATTTAAAAATAAATTATCCAACAGAAACAAAATATATAAACATTGAACGATATATTCCCAGGTATTTGAGAAATGCAAAAGTTTAACCACTTGACCTTATGCACCATAATTTATAACGTAAGTTCAAAACAAGATATATTTTTTTAAGTACAGAGTCAAATTCATTGCATTTTACTTTGTCGGAGATTTTCATGATAATAGGTTGAAATTTATTTTCATTCCAAAAATTAATTTATTAATATTTTAACCTAAATATTGGCCAATCTGTGTTTTACAAGCGTAGAAACCAACTCGTAAAATTTGGTTAGAATCCGACGAGTCAAGCCCAGTTCACACTATATACAATTAATTTGGCCACTTAATTGAAACCAACTAATTGTAAGCAAGAAAATTGTACAGTGTGAACAGAAAAAGTTGGAACAATGGTTACAATTTATCCGTTCACACTATTCAATTTTCTTGCTTACAATTAAGTGGCCCAATTAATTGTATAGTGTGAACTGGGATTCATATCAACGCAGAATTGTTTAAATTAAAATAACATACAAAAGCTACATTTTTATAACTCGGTGTCGATGGGTTTACGCAATTAAAAATGCAAATGCGAATAAACATACGAAAAAAGATAATTAAATGGTATTTCTATCTCGGTTGTGGATGTCGGTTTTCAAGTAGAACAATCTCCGCTTAAAGCTCCGGCTTTTGAATACCCTTTTCTCCTTTTAATGAAAATTACCGGGCGTCGTTAATAACCTCCTTTCACTTTAAAGTATGAGCTTTTTACATTTTCGTTGAAAAAGTGAAAAAAAAAAATCAACAATGTCGTAAATGTTTCGACTTTCTTTTAGCTTTATTAGAGTATCCTTATAGCGGGAGTTTCGCTTCGTCTTCTCTTTCATTTCATTCTTTTTATAGCCACTCTCCATTTGAAGGGAAAATGAAAAAAGAGTAAAAGTCCCCCTCTATTGTTTGCTCTTGAGATTCATCCTACTCCATTAAAATGATAAAGATTGCTCCTCCCACGCGGAGCTTGAAAAACGATATTTTGTCGCTTTTAGTTCTTTTTCTCTCCCGAACTCTTCGTCGAGCGACTCCTTATGTTTGCTCCCCGACTAAATTTATTCCAAATCTCCCTCATTTTGTATAAATATGACTTCTGCAGCGGCTGGCGTCTACACCGTTTCTAGGCGAGATAATTTCGTTCCCTCGTTGGACAGACTGTATAATCCGCAGTTTCTAAAGATAGTGCCGAGACAAGGTCGACAAAAACCTTTATAAATTCATTACCATTACGTAATGTACTCTCGCGTCGTTTATTTTCTTACAACTTTAAAGCCGAGGTAACCACGCGGTGAAATATGAAGCCCAAGTTCTCAGACTCGTTAAAATAATGGGAGTATTCTCGTGACGTCGTAATCACTATAGTGAAAGGCTATAGTCATTTTTCTTTCCTCCATCACGCCTTACCTAAGAGCCTTGCCCATCATCTTGTCTAAATTTAACTCGAATACCTCATTGAATTTAATATGATTTTCCTTCCATTTGGGAAATCGTTATTATTACGTAGATAGTATTCGGCTTAACAAAATGTCTGCTATTACAATATATTTATTTTAGTTTATGTTGATATCAAAACCTCAATAACCAAAAGAATAATAACATTTTGGCAGCCATTCTAATTTCAAAAATGATTTAAAACTTATTTCAGGGTTCGTACGAAATTTTTGGATTTCAAATTCCTGACTTACCCAGGTTTATCACTGACCGTTTTTTAGCAATATCCGTGACCTTTTTGGTAATTTTCGTGATTTCATAGGTAAAGGTACAAAGTGAAAACAATTTTTTTTAAATATCACAAACTGAGTTATATTTTATAACAACATACTCTCGGGAAAAATATTGTAAAGTTTGCTCCCACCACTGAAAGTACCAAAATTTTCCAAAAACTTAAGCGAATTGTGATCAGCCGCGTTAACGTTTATCGCGAACGCGCCCCAAATTCGTCTTTTTTTACACGAACTCGGTATAACCGGCACTTTTCGATAATTAAAATTTGTATATTATCCTTAATAGAATGTCAACATTTTTTAAACTTTTAATAAAATAATTGTTAACTTTTGTAATGTTTAGCATGTTTTAAAGACATGCCTTTTTCATTTTTTAATTTTGTACTGAGATATATTAAAGTTGGTTTTTTAAAACTCAGAAGCTCTCGGGAAAAAGTGCCCAAAAGAAAATACCTAATTGTTCTCATCGATGCAGAGTTTGTTGACTAAGAAAATCCCAGACTTATCCCTGTTACGATATTATTGAAATCCCTGACTAATCCCTGATTTGTTACGATATTATTGAAATCCCTGACTAATCCCTGACTTTTTACGATATTATTTAAATCCCTGACTAATCCCTGACTTTTTACGATATTATTTAAATCCCAGACTTATCCCTGACTGTTTACGATATTATTGAAATCCCTGACTTATCCCTGACTTTTTACGATATTATTTAAATCCCTGACTTATCCCTGACTTTTTACGATATTATTGAAATCCCAGACTAATCCCTGACTTTTTACGATATTATTTAAATCCCTGACTAATCCCTGACTTTTTACGATATTATTTAAATCCCAGACTTATCCCTGACGTTTTACGATATTATTTAAATCCCAGACTTATCCCTGACTTTTTACGATATTATTGAAATCCCTGACTTATCCCTGACTTTTTACGATATTATTTAAATCCCAGACTTATCCCTGACTTTTTACGATATTATTGAAATCCCTGACTAATCCCTGACTTTTTACGATATTATTTAAATCCCTGACTAATCCCTGACTTTTTACGATATTATTGAAATCCCTGACTTATCCCTGACTTTTTACGATATTATTTAAGTCCCAGACTTATCCCTGACTTTTTACGATATTATTGAAATCCCAGACTTATCCCTGACTTTTTACGATATTATTGAAATCCCTGACTAATCCCTGACTTTTTACGATATTATTTAAATCCCTGACTAATCCCTGACTTTTTACGATATTATTTAAATCCCAGACTTATCCCTGACTTTTTACGATATTATTTAAATCCCTGACTTATCCCTGATATTTACGATTTTATTTAAATCCCTGACTTATCCCTGACTTTTTACGATATTATTTAAATCCCTGACTAATCCCTGACTTTTTACGATATTATTTAAATCCCTGACTTATCCCTGACTTTTTACGATATTATTTAAATCCCTGACTTATCCCTGACTTTTTACGATATTATTTAAGTCCCTGACTTATCCCTGACTTATCTCTGACTTTTTACCAGAATTTGAAAATCCCTGACTTATCCAGGTTATCCAGGATATCCAGATTTCGTACGAACCCTGTAATTTATACACACTTTTCGATTCAAATCAATCTTTTTTTCGATATTCCATTATAAATAAATTAATAAATTAACTTGATTATTTTAAACACTTAAAATCTTGAATACTAAATTTTCGGTAGTCTTTTACAAGTCGGCCGTAAAAAATTGACGGTCTTATAGAAAGCAAAGTATTCCCAATAGTTTTACTTTTTAGACTTAAACAATCTCCGTAAAACTGTTGCCATGTTTTTAGGCTTTGACTTCAAACCATTAAGCGCGACCGTTACTGGTTTAATATCGTGAAAAAAGGGCGATTTACTTCGGTTTCTGGAGAGTTTCGAGGCCAGTTTATTAATGAGATTGAGGAGAGCTCCGACTCTTAAGAAAGTCGTCTCGCTCTCTTCCACCTAAAAATGTTCCTCTAAAGAATGCATTAAATCGATCCTTTTTTTCACTTTGCTTTTTTCAACCTTTTCTTGGCACTATTATTTTAACCTGGCGCGAAAATCCTCCGGGAGTTTAAGCTCGAAACTGCGCGTCGAGCTCGCTCCTTCAATCTAGCCCTTTCGAGTCCGAAAAGCTCCTCGTCGCGGCTTAGTGGCGCTCTTTTACCACCCGCAAGAGGCCAGAACTATACAGCTCGAAAGGTTATAAAAAGAGATTACGGAGGGAGTGCCGTTCGTACGGCTCCAAACTCTTCCAGCAGCCTACAGCCTCGCGCCTCGAGTAGGCTCTATCGAAAGAGGAGATGACGGAAGCCTTAAAGGATATCGAAATGACCCTCGACCTTAGACTAATATCGCCTACAAATGAGGCTCTGTTTTCGGAAGACGGCTCACTGAACCAAAAGATCCCTTCAAACCTACGTTCGCTTAAGCTCTAATAGTTGTACCATTAGTCTATAATATCGTTCCATAAGTTCGTCACTTTGGGGAATATTTTACTGAGAGCTAGTAACGGAGTGACGTCATCGCGAGAAGAAAATCTCCCCCTAGCGAGGCGCTGTCAAAGGCTACGTGTGACGCGTTAGCGAGCGGACGCCAAATGGTGACGAAGCCCGTATTGCAATCTGTTTTGCGAATAACTCTCAGTAAAACTTTTGCGTGTGAAGAATTATTTTTAAGTTGGCTTTAAGTGTCCTCCATTAAGCGAAATTAGAGTTGGTTTTAAGTGGTTTTTAAGTAGGTTTTTAGTTAATTTAAGTAGTTCTTAGACCGCTTATATAACAATATTATACATTTATGGTTGTACTCGTCACGGTTCTTACAAAAATAAAGCGCTTTTATTTCTAAAATACTATAACGCGAGTCTAAAATGATATCTTTTATTTCGAGAGATGTAACTCAATTGTTTTTTTATTTAATCTAAAAAACATTTTCTCAGAGATAAACGAAATTAATTTTTATTCTAAATATACGCGCAGTTTCAGTCAAAGCCCCGCGGAGTTTTAAGATTTTCTTTTAAGTACGAAGTTCTGATAAGTGAAACAAAATCAACCAAGAAAAAATATTCCACTGATAACACGCTTTTGTTAGTTTTATTAAATGCTAAAATAAGAAAGAGAGGGCATAGATAATGTTATGTGTTATTTTATTACCGGAACCTATATTGTTTTTAGAAAGAGTCGTAATTTATGTAAAATTATTATATTAATCAGGGTTGTTCAAAATGCATTTTGAAAATGCAAAATGCAAAATACCATTTTGCATTTTGAGTTAAAATATTTTGCATTTTGAGTTAAAATATTTTGCATTTTGAGTTCAAATATTTTGGAATTTGAGTTCAAATATTTTGCATTTTGAGTTAAAATATTTTGCTTTTAGAGTTGAAATATTTAGCATTTTGAGTAAAAATATTTTACTTTTTGAGTTAAAATATTTGGCTTTTAGAGTTGAAATATTTTGCATTTTGAGTAAAAATATTTTACTTTTTGAGTTAAAATATTTTGCATTTTGAGTTAAAATAATTTGCATTTTGAGTTAAAATATTTTGCATCTAGGAAACTAATTTGCATTTAACATTTAGCATTTTGTAGGTTTGATATGTGGAAAAACATTTTCAAATTGCTATTTCAAAATGTTTTTACTCTGGTACCATCATCGTAGCTCTTGTGATAAAGTTAGTCTGCTATTTACTCCCAAGTAATCATTCATAGATGGCGATGCCGACAAATTTCAGTTACTCACTTACTCAGAAGCAGAAGAACATTCGTACAGTGCCACCGCTTTATTTCCCACGCTGGCTGCGAGGATGGTTTTGAAATCTCTACGTAATTATTATTCATTACGAATTAATAATAATAAATAATTAGTAATTAATTGGTAATAATTAATAACTAATTATTAATAATTACAAACTAGCTGTGGTAACCACAGCTAATGGTAAAAGTTGATAATTTTTTAATAGTCTAGAGGTTTAATTTTACTTTTAGATTGGAAAAAGGAGGCGAAAATGCCGCTTTATTTAAATTTGCAAACAATAATAGACTAATCATGGAATTAAAACTTTTTTTTCGGAAAAATACGGAAAATTTCCGTCTTAGAACACTAGGTAAAAGTAAAAAGAGTGCATTTGTAAAAACATTTTGAATTTTGAAAAACCATTTTCAAAATGTATTTTGTATTTTTATTTTGAGCTGCAAAAACCATTTTACATTTTGCATTTTGAACAACCCTGATATTAATATAGTAACCTACATAAAAATATATATAAATTTCAAAATTCATAATTATTTTAAAATGGAGAGTTTGGGTCAACCCTGAATTTGTACCGACATAAACATTAGATTGTGCCAAGCAGCAAGTAGCAGCAAACGCATATTTTGTTTAAAGTTCGACTTCTCCCTGCACTTTGGTGCAATGCGTGTGGAACACTTCTACAGGCGTTTATAGGCCAAAAATAGTTCAAATAGGAAATTAATTTGGAAAGATATTGTAGAATTGAAGAATTTGCTTAAAATGCATATTGATAAATGAAAAATTACCGACTACGAATTAAAATTAAATAAATAACTGTACGTTTGTATTTGCAACGACGCTTAAGGAAAATATATCCTTGTAGCTGGCATAATTGGTACAAAGAACTAATGTACGTTTCTTAAATGAAATTAAATACTCTTATCGTTTATGTAAGGTTACTCTACCTACTTAACCTGAAATGGTTTTCTTTACGAACACGAAGCTAAGGGTGTGCGGAAAACGGGGTCAGAGTCACGACTAAATAACGACGTAATTTCGTAGTGACCTACTTCCTACTCGCGGAATTCTATAGAAAGCGAGACCCGCCCTTTTGCCCTATTACAACGTTTGAAATTTTATTCCGAGACGTACGTCATCCGTCCGGGTGTGTAAGGGCCACTCGTATAAAGCTATAATTAGCCCGGCTGATCTTAATTCTCCGAAGAAGCCGAGAAAACGGGAGATTTTTCGTCGTGTGCCATCGCGAATGGCGTTTCCCCTCAACGTCGAGTTTGCGCGTTTCGCCAAGTCGGCTTTTTCGTCGAGGTAAGAGTAAAGATTTCCCGCGTTTAAATATTGATTTAGAAAAGGGAAAAGGCTGGCGTTACGACTACCCGATAAAATAGCCAGTTCCTCGTGCGCCACCGGAAGCGAGGGACGGATGATCACGTGATCGGAAGGGAGTTCCTCCCCGTTCACCTACGTCGGTCACCTCCCGCGCTGGTCACGCGACGGGATTCCGTGCCTCTTTGCGATCCCCCACGACGTGCCCTCCCCCCTTTCTATTCGGCGATATTCTCATTTCACGCGTGTCAAATTGAGCGTGCTTTTGGACGTGTTGCCCGTTATGGAACGGCGTTTAAACATAGCTCGTCCCGGCACTTTTCTCTTACCAGGACCTTCGAAAATTGTCGCTTGACGTTGCTCTCTTTTTCGTTCTTCCTCGGAAGATTCGTTCAATTGAATGTTAGAAAAGAATACCCGGGTGTTCTTTAAATCGGAATCTAAAAATAAGTGAGGAATAGTGTTGAGTGATTGGGACAAACTACTGTCAAACTATCGAGCCCTAGACCAAAAACGCATTTTGATAATTTCCTGTTTCGAAACCTTCGCGAGAGTTAATTCCTACCCAATTTAAAATAACGAATGATTTTATTAAAGTTGATTACAGTTATTCAAACTTTATATAACGGTGCTACGACGAACTCGGCTAAATAAACTTTTAAAGATTTTCCAATAGCAAAATTAATATCGCGCTGCGTGGCTGGCGTCGCGTGCATTCGTTTCATTGTTCGTTAAACGAACTACCGCTACGAAGAAAATGCAGCGAAATCCTTTTGTTTCAAATACCTTATTTTAGAATAACACCAAAGCGTACACTGCAAAAAACACCCTTTATGAATTGATCTACGGTTAAAATTTCCATTATAATAATATAATATTATTATATTATTATTATTAATATTAATTAATAAACTATTAGAAAATAAAAACACTTTCATTATATGCATGAATCAATTTCTTTATTAACAATTTTATATAAAAGATTACTATATTATTATTTTAAAATTGTTTATAAAGAAATTGATTCATGCATATAATGAAAGTGTTTTAATTTTTTCTAATATTTATTGGTCGTACCTTCATAATATATTTCTTAAATGATAATTTATTTTGGTTATTATTCAGGAATTTTTAATTTGAAGTTTCATTTAAACCAAGGAATACCTCTGCGTGTGGTACCATACCAGAGTGATTTAGTAAAATCATTTCTACTCTGGTATGGCACCACACGCAGAGGTATTCCTTGGTTTAAATGAAACTTCTAATATTTCTTAAATACCTACACACTAAACGCGAAAGGATTGCTAAAGCATAGTAATCATTTATAATTACAAATGAAAGACTTTTTATAGCAATAAATAATTTGTATTCAATAAGAATTTGGTATGTTTGGAACTATGTTTGAAGAGAGATGCGATGAAGCTAACGTTCTAAAAAGCTTTGTTAGCAGTTGGATTCCGGGCAATAGATGATTCGGTTTTGGTATCCTTTTGGGACTATTATTTTAGTTTCCCTTTGTACAGTCGAAGAAGAAATCACGTCTTCATCGTCGTCCCCGAGATAGCTGTCCGTGCTGGCCGAGATTTTCGCTCTGCCCGTATACATCCCATAAGCGATAAATAGCTCGATCCGAAGAATCACATTCGTCCATTAGTCGAAAAGCTATAAACGTAATCTTTCGGACTGATCTCTTTTTCCCTCTCACTTTCTTCCAGCGCTCCCTTTTTTTGCCTCATTTTCCCATCTTTAAAGAGCAACGTCTTCCGAAACAATTCTCTGAAGAACGAGAATCCTCTTCCGAACAGGAAGTATAGCGTTCCGGGGACTACTACTACTACTACTACTACTACTACTACTACTACTACTACTACTACTACAACCGCGCCTACTGTATTAAGCGTCAATCAAGTCGCGCGGGGACGCGTTCGCTTTGCCCGTTGATTTTCCGACGTCGCTATGGACTCAATTTTATAAATGGTGGATCTACGTTTCAGAGAATAAAGATTTCTTTCGCTTTATTCGCCGTTTCGTTTTCACGGATCGAAGCTCCAATATATTGACATTCGCCGGTGGCGGCAAAGTAATCCGATTATCTTTATACGGAATTCGGCTCCCATTTTTCGTCAGCGAAATTGCTTTATCAGGTTTTCGTAAGCTTCCATATATCGCTCGTTCCGACAAAATTTAAACCCTTCTAAATTTATGACCAGATATTTTTCCGCCTGCAAAGGGTATATATTTTGATATTATTCTTGAATATTACGCGTATTATTGATTTATAAGAGATATTACGCTTTATTGAAATAGCGACGAATCTCTAAGTACTGACCTTAAAAAAACACTTACTAGAAGTATTGAATTACCTCATAGCTGCTCGTAAGTTTGTTCGGTGTTTTCCTAAAAACGAATTTGTACAGTATTTGAGATATCGTAACCCATGATATGAAAATGGTGGATCAAATTTGATTCAAAAGTATATTGGACAGATCCAATTCGACTTTGATCGAAAATTTATCCAAAAATGTGTTGTATTTGATACTTAAAATTTAACTTTAAATTACGATTTCATTAAAATTTACTATACAGAAAATTACATATTATTTTTAAGTTGGCTTTAAGTGTCCTCCATTAAGCGAAATTAGAGTTGGTTTTAAGTGGTTTTTAAGTAGGTTTTTAGTTAGTTTAAGTAGTTCTTAGACCGCTTATTTTTTGGTTACTTAAGTTACTACAGGCGGAAAATATAAAAAGGCGGGGCTTATTTTGAAAATATAGTTTAGGAGGCTCCACGACGGGCTAAAGCTATGATTACGTGTTCTTAGTACGTCTAAAGCTTGTTTTCCACTGGCGCGCGCAACGACGCGTTTCTCAGCTTTGAAACGTTCAAACGTTTTTACGCGCGTAAAGAAAATAACATTATGACGCGCGCTAGTGGAAAACAAGCATAAAGCCCCATTTTCATGCTCGCTGGTAGCGCGTAAAAATCGAAAATTCCGCTTCAGCTATACACTTTTTCACTTTCCGCGTCGATCTGTTTCAAACAGATATTTTAGCTTTATTTTCACGCTTGCGAGTGGCGGATGCGAATTTTGATGATTTTTATCCGCTACCAGCGAGCATGAAAATGGGGCTTTATGCTTGGTTTCCACCAACGCGCGTAAGAGCGCGTCATAATGTTAATTTTTTGTCGCGCGTAAGAATATTTGCACGTTTCAAAGCTGAGTGTCGCTTTTTGACGAGCGCTGGTGGAAACCAAGCTTAAGGGTTCTTGATTGGATAAGTCTCGATTCCAGTTTCTCAACACGAATCTTGTGTATTTCAAATTTCCATTTAAAGACTACATTGAAAGTTGGTGAATCTGATAAAGGAGTGTGTTAACGGACTTCCGACATCAGTGATGATGTTCCGACGGTATAAGAGACGCTCTTTGATCTTGTAGCTCCAGAGATCCGCTTTTATTTTTCTTTCTAGTAGAGCGTAACGATCTTTCAGGATTTCTCGAAGCTGAAAAAAAGTTTGACCATCTTCGGTTCTTTTTTTATCTTCTGTAAACGAGTGAGCGGCTCGAGTGGATTGTACTTTGGCAATATTGGATGGCACTCGCTTCTTCGGCGGCGGGAGACCAAGCCGGGGCTCGTAGTTCAACCACTCTACAGTTTCTTTTCATCGGCATTCACTTAAGATGGATAGTGCTCCTATCTTCGATTGCCTAACACAGTGAATCGCCGTCAGAGAGGTTAGCCATTCAACGAAGACTAATTCACTTCGGGGTTAAAATAATTCCACTCGCTTGTTTTAGAAATACTAAAATATTTTTCTCAAAAACCTATTTTTTATGGTAAAATATATAGAGAGTTAATTAGTCCCGACTTACTTCAAATAATGTTAATAAGCGAATCCACTGCCTGGGCTGGAAAAAATGTATTAGATGTTAAATCTACTGTAAATTATAGCCATTACATTACCACCATATCTAAATTTGTCGCTCAACCACTATTTAGCGGACAACAGTGGCTAGAGTGCCGAAAGTATTTATAATCTATAATCTCCTAAAGTTACAAACAGTAGACACTAACTCGGCTACTTTACTAAAAAAAATATTCTTGATAAAATTCAGTTAATTGGTGTTGATGATTGTATAATAATTATAATTATAAACTTATGCTAATTTTGACAGATTTGATCATCCAAACTAATAATCAACTATTTTTAAATACAAATGTTATATTAAACTAACATTTAACCTACCCGACACAATTAAGCGGTGCTTAATGGGTGGGCCTGAAATATTATGTATCTAACTTTTTCTGTCAATAAAAAAATAAATAAGAACCAAAATAGATCTGTACCAAAATTAAATTTTCCACACAAATGCAAAACTATTTTTTCTTTATCAGAATATAAGCCGACCACAAAGAGTACTTCGCGAACAGTAATCAGCTAATAATCAGCTAAGCTACTACCCAAGGCACCACCATAGGCCTAAGTCAGCTAGCGACTTGTAAAGCCAATTACAAGTGGCCGGGTTAGAATCAGATATATGAAATAGTATAGAAACACAATTCTACGAGGAACTGATACGAAAGTGACCACTAGCAGACAACGCGTATTTTCTGGATAGCGCCATCTTTCCACCATGACCAAAAAAAAATAAAAAATCACACGTGACTTTAACTCAACGTTACTCTAGCGCTATCAACATTATTAGACCTAATCTACCACGTTCTTTTTTTCCAAATACTAATTGCGGTCACCGATAGATGGCACTATTACGTAGCGTATTCAGAAAATATTTTCCAAATACTAATTTTGGTAACCGATAGATGGCACTATTACGTAGCGCATCCAGAAAATATTTTTCAAATACTAATTTTGAACACCGATAGATGGCACTATTACGTAGCGCATCCAGAAAATATTTTTCAAATACTAATTTCAACACCGATAGATGGCACTATTACGTAGCACATCCAGAAAATATTTTCCAAATACTTATTTTGAACACCGATAGATGGCACTATTACGTAGCGCATCCAGAAAATATTTTCCAAATACGTATTTTGAACACCGAAAGATGGCACTATTACGTTGCGCATCCAGAAAATATTTGTCTTCTGCTAGCTGCCTCTTCCGTGTAAGTTATCTATGCTATTTCTTATACCTAGAATGCGTAAGAGGGTGGTGGCAAGCCCCTCATAACGTTATTTAAAACATCTCTATTCGTGCAATACCATTTAGTATAGAAATAATGAAAATGTTAAAAAGGCCCGAAAAATAATATAACTATTTATTTAAAATTAACTTTTTAAATTTCTAATTTTATTTCAACAAATGAAATTAGCAAATTTGTTCCATTTTTATAGAGTTTACAGATTTCACACAAAAACATAGTTTTGATTCGCACTTTAAAAATTTTAATTTATACATATTTAATAGTTGTATAAATTACAAATTTAGGAAATGAAAAAATAATAGTTTAAGTTGTCTACTACAAAGATTTTGTTACACTTGTAAATTTTCCGGAAAATAAATATTATTTTTCAAAATATATACGGGCTGTAGTCTATTGATTGCTATACCAGCATCATTGAAATTATTCATTCCATTTTATGGTTCAGTGAGGAGTTAGCGAATTTTTAGAATGAGGCAAATGAAAGTTACTATAGGAACATTGTAGACCTATCAAAAAGTAACCAACCCCAAAGAAAATCGCTGATCACGAAATTGCCTTTAAGCAGAAAAATATTACGGTATAATATTTTCTTACTATCATTCTATCTAAACTAAATTTACTAAAATTCAAATATTATTAAAAGTTTTCGTGTGTTCAAATTGTACTTAATTTTTGAAAAAAATTTCAATTTTAAAAAATCTGTGAAGTAGACAATTGAAAATTTATTTTTAATTTTATTAAACATCACTTTGTAATTTCTACAATTTTGGAGAAATTTGTAATCTTAAAAAATCTGTGTAGTAGACAATTGAAACTTAATTTTTAATTTTCTTAAACATCACTTTCTGATTTCTCTTACTTTTAAATTTTAATTTATGTTCCTTTGAAAGTATAACTAAGCAAAACTACTTATTGTGTTATAATACAAGTTCGAATTTTTTACTATACCTATTGAATTTTTCATTATCGTTAAATTTAGCAAAATCTAAAAAAAAATCTAAAAGAAACAATATTTATCCAAATCCGGGGAAAAAATATTGCCTTCGTTTTTCAATTTGTTTCCTGAAGCTCCTGTATAGTTGAACTTATCCCAGCGCCGTACAGTGATACCGTCCGTCCGTCCCTCGTGGCTCGAAGGCCTCTATAGCTTCCAGGATGGAAGGGAGGTTTCGGAGCGTGCGTGGGGGGTAATATCATTCCCTGGTGTAGTTGGGTGATGAATGAACTCGCGCCGCTACATTCTATCGGATGGAATCAGTGTTGTTTTGCCATAAACATCCGAGAGCAACTCTACTGCGCCTCAGCCTCCTCCGTACAGATAGGCTAGCTGCAGTCGCGAAAGCTGTTCCGTTTCCCCCAGGCTTCTTATTGTTGTACAATACGAGGGAAGATTCAACGCGAAAAAATACGTCGAAGCACCCTGTATACTGTATAGTCGCGGCGCCCTCACCCCGACGTTTTTACACCTAATATATTTTTTGCTTGTCGAGCCGACACTATACGCCTGTTTATATACACTATACGAATTTCTTGTTTCTTTTTTTATTCCGAATATTCCGCACCTGTATAAGTGAAGTTGTAAAACAAACAGAACACGTACCGTGAACGGAGCCTTGAGTTTCCTGAATGGTACGCTCCCTCGAATCTTTATTATTTATTCTTATCGTAACGACGAAAAATGGGCTACTCACACCAGTCAATATTTCTGTTCAACTTTCTTGGTGAGCCTATAGTCCTCGGCACGAGTTCGCCTAATCACGTCGCGCTCCTCAGAAAAGAAATTTCGCTCAAAGGGCCAAACCAGCGTTGGAAAATAGTCGAATTTACCACGTGGTAGCAGATATAAGCGCGTGAATCTGGTTAAATTCAAACGCCGTTGTATCCCTTTAAATAAGAGTTTCCATAAAATAAAACCATGAAAGTGTAAAATGTTTTTCTCCGCGTCACGAGCTTAAGCTTTTTGGAATTTTATTGGCACGCGCGTTTCGCACGTGTACTTCAAATTTCAAAATATTTCTTCAACAACTATAGAAAAAAAATAAAAATCAGCTAGGCTAATACCCAAGGCACCACCTTAGGCCTAAGTCATCATGCGACTTTTGAAGCCCTTAATTCAGGTGGCCGGGTTACAATGCGTAGGAGGGTGGTGGCAAGCCCTGCATGCCACGAGATCGAGCCAACAGCTCCCTACACTAACTATTACCGTTAACCTAGACCAGTTTTTATGGAAGGGGAAACCGAAGAACTCGGGGGAAAACCCCTTAAACCAGTGGGGAGAGAACTTGCAAACTCAACGCAGAAGGAGTTGTTCCGAGTTTTCTCCCAGTGCCACAAGCTGGGATTGAACCCGGCTCCTCTTGCTGCGAGGCGAAAGTGCTAACCACTCCGCCACCCCACCCTATAGCTAGTGACGTAGAAACAATTACACGTGACCTGCCGTATTTTATAGAAACACCTATTACCATGAATGTATTAATTTCAACCATGAATATCTAACTATATTATTACCCTTTCTACTATCTTGGTCTCAGATGGGCAGTTCATTTCTTCGCTTTACGTAATCACTTTAGCCAATCAGGACTCGTGATTCTTAGATAAATACCTGTACTTTAACAAAATTACTTGACAAGTATAAAGGTTATATTAATATACAAAATTGTTCGATTGAAATATTTGAATTTAAGCCTCCGCAGTTCTTCAAAATTTGTCGTGTGATTTATTATTATCGAATTTAATTTGATCGAACGTTGAATAATCGAAAATACATTTAGGGTAATCTACTAAACCGGATATTTTAAGTTAGAAGTTGAAGAACTAATGAAAATTGTTTTTAAGTTATATTTCAAAATTATAATGCAATTCGGCCGCAAACTAATAGCACGAGAAACGACTTAAATTCGACAAAGAAAAAACTTATAAATTAAAACCTGACCTAAACTCACCTCAACTAAACTAACCTTACCTTAGTAGAATCTTCATCGGCTTTGCTTCACTTATTTCCTCCTAAAACAGTACTTAAACAACTATTCGATCAACTGCTTTTTCTATCAAATGCAACTACAACTGCTGAATGAACCTTCAAACGTACAGCATTCGATCAAAACTGTTTTTTTCGCTCAAACGTACCTAAACCGTTTAACATAGATTCTCTCTCATCCTAATAATTATCTTGATGATACGAGTAATATTAACAAAGGTACTATAATGAACATACTTAATACGATTAAGAAGCAAAAATATTTTGATGGAAATACCTGCAAATATAATTTAGAAATAAGTAAATATTCCTACGTTGTGCAATAGATGTTCCAATAAAATGAATAAAATTACAGCTTTATTAGTATATTCCTCACACGCGCTATATATTCAAAACCTATATTCCTCTGGAGACTGTAGCGCTCGTTCGTAGACTTGTAAAAGTAAGAGACTGTGACATATAATTATTATATTAAAACAAGAAGACCAAAAATTTCGATAGGTGGCGCGATCGTTTCATAAAAAAATGAATGTGGAGGCAACGCAAAGGTTTTGACGCAACGAAAAGGCGGCTCCATTCGAAGACGCGTTATATTTTAAGTCGACAAGTTCCCGTAAATATTTACTATTAAATCTATTGATTTATTGGTTTTTAACGCTGTAAGTTTATTTTTTCTAAAATCGCCAAAGGCGTTTGTAATAAAGTTTAAAATTTGGTTGTGTCCTTCTCATTTCTAAACAAACGATTTAAACCATTCCGTATTATGAATATACAAGAATTTTTTTTACATTTGTTACGTAATAATAAATTAGAGGGAATGTCAATTATCCTCCACTAAGTACACTTGTAAGTTACATTTTTCAGCACATAATTTAATGGCTTGACACACCTATTGATTTTCCTACATCTGTTAAGTCCTCTTCATTCAAACTTAATAATAAAAATAAAATAATAACGTAATCTCAACACTTGGGTAACTCGCAAAATCAGCTGATAACCGTTTTGACTACCTGGTTTCGGTTCGTATTCCCCCTCAAACTTAGTTCAAATAGATTCCGCTTGGTGGCGCTACTGAAACTTTTGGATGCGAATAGAAAGTACTATTATATATATTTTACATAGAGCTCGGGGTTTGTATAAGAAATATCTGTTTTATTTGTTTTTATCCATAACCAAAAATTATCTGAATATAAACTTACTTTTTTTACATATTAAATCGTTTTATAACCGCGAATAATATCCATAAATAAAGTGTGAACAGAAATTGTTATGAATAATCGAAATTTTAATGGTTAATTTATCTGTTCCGCCAAGCTCTAATTTTAAATCGTATGACTGAGTTATAAACGCGAATTAGCTGAAAAATAGCTCCCATTAAAAACTACATTCGAGAATGATAATGTACATTTTTGCATTTTTATGGATTAGTTGAAGACTACTATAGTAAGTAACGTATTATCTACTTCTGGTAATAGTTATTTACATTAAAGGGGAACAGTCAAGCTTCAACCAGTTAGATAGCCCTATAGCCCATTAAAAACTAAAATTTATGGCGAAAACCGCATCAAAAAATATTGAGTGGTTAATTTTTAATAAAATAAAGAAATTTCGGGAAATCGAAAAGCGCGCGTCCGCCGCGACACCTGGTGAGAAGTCGGTGAGACATAAAAACAACGTAAAAGCGCGCGTTCCAGTTATAAGAGACCTAAGCCTAAATTGCGCGATTTTAAAAGTTAGGCGGCGAAAATCGCTCATACGCGGTTAGGGGCGCTGGCAGCAGCACCTAAGATGGCGGCGAAAATTCAAACCCAAACACCTGGCGTTATTTTTCGTTTCAACTATTTGGGCCAAAAGCTATTTTTTCAAGACAAAAAAAGGTACGCGTTAGTATATTGAACGTCTTGTTAATCTTTTGGTACGGAAAAAAGGCCATATTTGGAAAAACTTGACCGTTCCCCTTTAAAGGTTTATCCTCTCTGTAAACAGTATAGTAAACATACGCGCTCAATTGGTATCAATCTAGCGCGTGATGTTGAAAAATGACGTTTGTTTTTGATAAGAGTGTAATATCGTTTAGGACAGATATGTAATACAGAAAGCGATCGTTCGTCATATTTAAACCTTCACTCGCTAAAAATGTCACCCTCGTGGTGTCAGTATTTGTTCGTCGAATCCCTTTTGCAGCGAAGATTGATTAGCCTGGAGCTCCGTCTTTTGAACGACGAGAAGCGTTTTTCTCTAGTTTCCACATCCATCTCGAAGATATTTAATTAAAAGCCGCTCCTAAATTGCGCCCGTTGAACCAGAGCTGACGTATGGCGTTTCGTCTATAGATTGTTAAGAAGATTTCCAGTCGCGTGATTCGATACGGTTTCGCGCTCGACGGAAAATGGAATGGAAACTATTTCCGTTCGACGTTTTCCTAATTGATTCCGTCATATTTTCCGTCGAGTGTGAAATGAGCTGGTTTCACACTCGACGGAAAATTAGCAGCGTCAAGTTGAACGTTAGCGGTATATCGAATGGGAATCAATTTTCAGCTCGGCGTTTATTATCGTCTTTCCGGCATATTTTCCGTCGAGTGTGAAACCAGCTTTACAAATTAAGAGCGATCCTCATCGACGGAATTTCTGATGTTGAAATTGTATCAGCCACGAGTAGAAGCAGAGTTAAGACTCCACAGTTCTACAGATAACTTTACATTTTACGTCACCAGATATTATTATACCAGCGAGTCCAAATGCTCGAAAATATTAATTCTCGTCTATGAAACCACCGCGCTTGTTTCAGACGGCTGAAAACAATTCTGCAGGGGCAGGAATTGAACTTGGGATTTAGTTGCTAAAATCATGCTTCGGATTTGCGGAATATTTTCTAGAAAATGAGCTTTATTAAATTGTATTGGCGTCATCTCTCAAAAATATTTTAAAACTCTCATAAGTTAGGCTTAAACTTAAGCTTTTTAAAGCGTATCTACAAATAAAGTGAGTGATCATCTTCCAAATCACTTTAAACTATTCTATATTACATATTATAGAAAACAAATACTAATTTTAACATTTCTTACCGTTTCAATTAATATTAATTAAATATTATTAAATATCTATTACGTGTGACTAAAAATAATTACATATAAGTGTCATCTAGCCTTTGATTAAGGTAGTAAGTACGGTTATTTGGAATTTATTTTTCTTTATCCTTCGAGTCGTAGAGTTGAGTTACAAATCCAGTTTATATTTGACTTCATTGGTACCAATACCGAGGACACGACCCACGGATGGTCAAATTTTGGGACGACACTATCGGGTTCAATTTGTACACAAACTTGTTACAATTATCCCGTTATTGAAGGTGTTAAAGATAGTAACGTACTTCTAATTTATTTATTTACGTTTCTTCTTAATAGTCAAAACGTATTTAAAAAGTTGACATTTGCTTTTAAAAATACAGGGTGTTTCAAAAGGTTGAAAAGTATGCTGGTTTTTTCCCCATTTCCCTACGATGAGTTAAAAGAGTGCCAGAGAGCTTCAAAGTGTGGCCTACTAGCCCCTGGAACTAGGCTGCAACAAGCGCAAAACCAAGCAGCACGGAAATGCGAACATTAAGGTTTGGGTTCGTGTGATAGGTAAAAAAGGACTTTGTACACAAATAGAGGTAACCAGCGTAAGAAAGGTAACTTAAACAGTATTTAAAGTCCCTGCTGCTTGGTTTTGCGCTTGTGGCAGTCTCTTTCCAGTGGTTAGTAGGCCATACTTTGTAGCTCTCTGGCGCTCTTTTAACTCATCGTAGGAAAATGGGAAAAAAACAGGCATACTTCTCAACTCACCCCCTACAACTCCTTAAAATTTTTTGCATAACCTTTTGAAACGCCCTGTATATTTAGATTAGGTAAATTGAACTAAAATTTGAAATGATTTGGCAGGACGTTATTTTAATCCGTAACATAGCGGTCAACTTTTTGTATTGGACGCGAGCTATCTGATGGTATTCATTCGTTCCATTGTTAAGTACGTGAAAGGCCATTTCCAGCGGCGGGTTTTACATTGGTCGATTCTTTAGTCAAAGGAAAGAATAGGGGAGCTCGTAATAGGAAAATCCATAGAAAGGGCGGCTGGATCTCAGGCGCTGTATTTTGACGCGGGAGGGCGGACGCCTACTTCGATTCGGGGCGAGAGGGGGGACTAATGACTCGGCGGGATGATTCTGTCAGTCGGGGAATGAAGATGGAAGTAAAACAGGGCCTCCCTTTCGAAACGCCAAAAAATGCCCATTGAAAAAGATTGCATCGGGAAACCTAAAAAGGGCCTTATTGGCTCACCATCCCGCGTTACGGCGCCAAGTCGATCAGCGAACACGCTGGCGGAATCGCGGGGCGCGAACGACTTTAGAACTCTAGACTTCGTAATATCGCGAATAGAGCAGTACTAAAATTCATATTAGCGCCAAACGGAAACGGTATCACTAAACCGTGGCGTTGCGAATTCCGCACGCGTACGAGCGGACGACATCTAGCCGCGAGAAGCGCGGGAGGTCGATAGAAGCGCGCTTTTGATTTCTTTTGGGGAGTGCTATCTTTTTTCTTTTTCACCAAGCTGGTACAACGATGATCGCGAAACACAATCGACGTTGTAAGCGACGCCATCACAATAGTATACGGGGAAGGACTGTTACGAGCTTGATGGAAACGGGAAAGCAGCCTGGAAAATGTTTGCCTTTCTCTACGTTCTTTGAGCATCTAGGCTAAAGCCATTCCCGTATACAACCAAGTTTTCGGATCAATCATCGGGGAGTGATCGTAAAGAAACGTATTCCACGCCCCGTGATACCCCGTTAAATGGGACGATACTCGCTAAATTTCGCTTTAGCCCGAATGTATAGTTGCCTATTCGGCCCACGCGTATTCGCTCTTCAAATAATGAAATGTTTGCGCGTTACAAATGTAACGATATTTGGGTTAAATGGGTGAAAATGGTAATGAAAACGCAACGAGAGAATTATCGGAGATATCTACTAAAAACAGAAACCGCGGACAAACAGTATCTATTTCTTTCCAAAATCTCTTAAGGGGGAAGAATACGGTTAAAGCCTCTTTTTCGTTCAAGCTGAACGTTTCGGTTTTAACAATTACAAAATTGAATTATATTTTTCTTATTAGGCTGAACCTTCCTCTAGTGCTTAAAATAATTTTGATAATTATAATATTAATAGTTAACGAGATAAAAGGTCCTAACTAAAGGGTAGTTTGGGCGCTTGTACAACTGGCTTAGCTCCGGGGGTCCGAATTAAAACGTAATAACTTAATTACTTTTAAATTTAAAATTGTCAAAATTATTTTAAGCACTAAATAAGAAGCGGTTCTACACTTAAATATTAATTTTATAAGTTAAAATACAAAATTACAAGAGTTCAGCTTGAAATAGCGCGAAAGTAGACAATGGCCACTGCAGTCTTCCCCCTTAAATTATTAATATTTCATTTCCACAGGTTGTAATCAAAACCGCGAATGCGCGAGCTATTCGGGCTGATACCTTCGTCTAAAATTTATTATTTACCTTCCTCATTCGGAATATTCGGGAAATGCGGCTTCGGTAGCCGAAAATTTAACGCGATGCCAGATTCTCTTCGGGGTCGAAACGCGCGAGCGGTATATCCTCTCCATTACGCCGCTTGGCAACGTTTTATCAGCGCGACCTCGTGGATTTATTCTTCGACGAAGGGAACCATTCTCTAAGCCCATTTTCTGGCAGGCAGATCTGGCTCGCGTGGTTGAATCTCATCTTCTCCGACCCCTTTTTTTCCTTCCTCGCGAGGTTCCCGCGCAATACGGTTCGATACGGCTTATCAGCCGTAACTTAGCAGTTTCCTTCTTTCCTCGCTGGCGGGTCCCGAAAGAGAGCCCCGAGCCACGGATGGTCGCGGGGGCGGCTACAGACTAAGACGATCCGCCGGCTCGTCACGGCGAAACGCCGACTTGGTACAAATAGGTTTGGCGTCCCCTGGAACCCAACCCTCTTCGATATTCGACGAGCTATTTATAAAGGCGAAACTAGACTGGCGAATTTCCGTCCGCGGCTTCCAAAACATCGGGGGTTTTAGCGCCGGTGGTCTCTCTAAGAAAGAGTAAGCCCTCGGAAATCTTCTTGGTCCAACGAACTATCGATTAGACGGATATTGCGGTTTTCTTCGCCACGAGACAATAGCCTTGCCGCCTCTTCCTCAACCGCTCTCGTCCTTTTCTTCTCTTTGAAAGGCGCGCCTATTTTCTCCTCCGTCTTCGCCTTCGCCTTTCCGACCGACTCGGATAATGGAAAAGGAGATTCGAATTTCGTACGATTTCCGCGAGGATTTTTTTTTAAACCAGAAAACGTTGAAACTGGTTTAGCGTTATTGGATTAGGAAACGAGATATCACGGTTACGGCGTAAGGAACCATTCCGTTCGAGGGTTCTTTGGCTTCATTCCGAAGGAATCGAAGAATATAACGAGACTAAACTCTCGTTCGACTGGTTATGTTTATTTGCGTGGTTTGTTACCGAAGGATTACCGAAATAAGAAATCGGAGTATCCAACCGTTCGAGATTTACGCAAAAATGGTAGTTCGCGTATAAAATTAAATCCCGTTAGTTCCTCGGTTAATAATCCTTTTTAGGCTCGTTCCATCTGGTTATGGTTGAAAACGGACGGTCATTTCCTTAAGAATCTTGGTGGTTTTCGCGAAAGTCGTACTCGTTATATACGATTCATCTCAAAACCACGTCGCTATTTCGTTAAACGTATTAACACGAAACACGCTCTCGCGTAACGAAAGGTTACGAACGTAGTGAGTAGATCCATTAGTCCGTGAAATTGGTTGGTTCGCGGGGGGTATTTATTAATCCGAATTGTCGACCACTATTCGATTAAAGTCGAGCGTTTATTGCGAAGGTTCTTATTGATCGCCTTTTCGCCGTATCTACAGAATTTGAGCCTCGAAACAGTTTCTCTTTCACGCCGTATTTCCAAAGGGAACAAAAGTTGTTTATTTTTAATTTCATATTGTCGTGACGGAGCGATGGCGCCTTGATTGATGAAAGCGTCGAACCTTATTTTACTTTAAACGAAATAAAACGGAAGAAAAAAGGCACGAATACAAACAGCGGCTCCGAATGATAATATTTATTCTATCTAACCTGCCGGGGGAGGCCCAATGTTTCGTCTTTTATGTCCTTTTGTCGCGTTTGAGGGCGGAGTAGCTCGGACGAAATTCGTTTATAAAGGTATCGATTGTCGGATTGCTCGAAAAGGAGAAAAGCCAGGAGAAAAAATAGTTGGATTGGCGGCTGGTATTGCCTTCAGCCGCTCTATACAACCACCAGTATTTTGTTACGAGTTCTTTTCTGACAAAACGCTATAGATCGTTTATATAATGTTTATATGATGTCCAAATTTATACCTTGTGGGAGTGAAATATTTCTCAGTTAACCATCAAACTTTTTACTGTAATGTAAAGTGAAAATAATTACTTAAGAAAGGTGCTGCTACAAGGCCATTAAATAAAATCTGATCCATGGCGTGACAACATATATATATATATATATATATATTGAAATTTTTTCCTGGTATTTACCTTCACGGTTTATCGTTGTGCTTCCACTTTGAGGGTATTTTACCCTTTTTCGCGTAAAATTGACCCCGAGAGGGATTTTTTTAGATTGAGGGTAATGGGTAAAATGAAGGTATTTTGAACATTTCATGGGAAATTTTAGGGTATTTAAAGTGTTGGTTGAACGAAAGTTTAGCTATGGCTAATTAATGATTCATTTGAAAGAGCAAACATTTTATAGCAAGTACAGAAAATTTCATCAAAATCGGTTAAGTGGTCTTTGAATTATTATAAAAAGAAATCGAAATGGTGGAAATCGAGTTTTCCGGCGAATTTCCAGACTTCTAAAATTCTTCTCGGCACCCGTGACGTCAGAAAATGCGAAGCGTATCATTGGATAATTGTCAATAATACATTTCTTTACATCTCGGATTAAAAGCGGGTTGATTTAACACCCGGGAAAAGTCCTACCCAGTAGTAATTGAAATAGGCATACACAAGCCTACGTAGTAGAAAAACGATATGAAACCGAAGGCTCATTGTAAATTCTTCTTGAAACGTCGGGTCGCGCGCGCGTAAAAAAATAAATTTTTTATTTCTATAATAAGCCTAATATTATGATTATAAAGCTGTGGTTTGAAAACTTCTACAAGTAAACAGAATCCCTCCACTTCAGTTCCTTCTATTTTAGGAATAAAACTACAGCTTTGATTTGTCCCAAATTGCTCGTGCTACGGAGGAGAGAAATTCGCAGAAAATTTCAGGATTTTGGGGAGCGAAAAAGTTCAGTTTCGGACTTAGGCTTGGAAATTTGTTTCGACAATGACATTTTTGGAAAGAGAACGTCCTGGGCTTCAAAACAAGCCCGCATTCATTCGTTTTTATTACTATCGATTTTTCGCGCAACCAACACTTTAAAAAGTATGTAAAACCTGCATGGAATGACATGTTGATTCGTTCAAGTTAGAAGAAGAATGGCGCTATCATAGTTTATTGAAAATTTAAGAAAAAAAAATATACCATATTGGAGACAAGTATTTTCTGTAAATAAGCTCAAGCAAGAACCAAAATTTGTTGCCGACATCAGGGAGAATTCCACTCGGTTTTCTATCCCCAAATTTCGTTCCTTAGTAACGGAATTTCTTTTTGGCATTTGGCTTTCACAAAATTCTTAATTTTCTCTCTCTTATGTTTAATTTTTTTTTATTTTGATTTTATTTATTTAACTTTGTTTTTTGCGTTCTGTAATCTAATTTATTTGTTTGTATTGTCCCGGTAACCACCACGTATAGGCTTTGCCTCTGTGGTTGCCTGCAAAGTTTGTTTCTTTGCGAAATAAATAATATTATTATTAAAATGGTCAAGTTTTTTTTACACTACCTTTTTCTAATGCAGTTGTTGAGCGCTTATTTAACGCTATGAATAACATTAAAACAGATAAAAGGAACTCTATGGGAAACGTTTCATTAACTGCACTGCTTCACACTAAATACGGCATGAAGAGATGAAATGAAACAAAGCTCCCAAAGTTTGTTAAAATGTTACAAAATGTAAAGTCCAATGCAACTACAAACGTTGCATGTGATCGAATTCAAAATTGTTTAAAAAAACAATGATTCAAACGAGTTACTTTGGAAAAAAGGAAATGGTAATGTTCCTTAATTAATATTAGTGTCTTTTTCTTTGTAAAAATTAAAGAAAAAACTGTGGTAATTAAACTACATTTTTTAAATCGTTGTTTTTTGTGGGAATTTTTAGGGTATTTTTGAAATTTGGAATGGGTAAAAGTGGGTATTTTATTGTTCTTGTGGGAATTTTAAGGACAATGTTGAAATTTGGAATGGGCAAAAGTGGGTATTTTATTGTTCTTGTGGGAATTTTAAGGATAATGTTGAAATTTGGAATGGGTAAAAGTGGGTATTTTATTGTTCTTGTGGGAATTTTAAGGATAATTTTGAAATTGGGAATGGGTAAAACTGGGTATTTTATTGTGCTTGTGGGAATTTTAAGGATAATGTTGAAATTTGGAATGGGTAAAAGTGGGTATTTTATTGTTCTTGTGGGAATTTTAAAAGGATAATTTTGAAATTTGGAATGGGTAAAAGTGGGTATTTTATTGTTCTTGTGGGAATTTTAAGGATAATTTTGAAATTGGGAATGGGTAAAACTTGGTATTTTATTGTTCTTGTGGGAATTTTAAAAGGATAATTTTGAAATTTGGAATGGGTAAAAGTGGGTATTTTATTGTTCTTGTGGGAATTTTAAGGATAATTTTGAAATTTAGAATGGGTAAAAGTGGGTATTTTTCAGCTTATGTCTAGGTAAAATGATCTTTTGGAAGTGGAAGTACTGGTTTACCCCTGTAATGCAACGTTCTCTGCCCACCACCTGACGAACCGCAATAACAAACAAGAGTACTAGTAAAATTTTAAAAATACCACTTTTTTTAGGTGAGATGATGAAACCGAATGGTTACCGAAACTAGTCATGTTTCGTATTTTTAAATTCGCAAAAGTTATTTTTTTTAAATATTTACTAGTAGTTTTAATGCGTAGGGTTAGTCATTTTAATATATTCATAATTTTAATCTATTCATCATTTTAATCTATTCAACAAATACCTATACATTCTAGCACGCGGTTTCTAGAGCGTGCCTAACCCGTTTAATATATTACCTCAATACTACAGGAGGTTAATTACGAAACGTATACGTGACACTAAAGACTATAGCGTGTTCGTTCAATCAATGGGTTGACATATAGTTCTAACCTTTATACTTTAGGAATACGCGATATTATCGCCATACACGGTCGTGTCAATAAGTACAGATTTATTCTAACGATGCCAGGACTTGTGGCGTGGAATTTTCCATTAGCCAAAAAAAGCTCATTTCATCAAGCGGCTTTATTTTATAATTCCAGAGCTCGAAATATGTAAAAATTGGGAACAAGTCGCCAGCGCTGCGCAGTCTTCCTTAGAAACTTCCTACGGTTTTTGGCATTGATAATGGCACAACATTGTGCCGAGACTAGGCAGTTCTTAGCAAATAATTTCGTGGTTTTTATACTTTACTGTAATTGTATTTATAATAAAAAATATATATATTTTTTAAGTTCGTTACTCGCGAAGAATCCCTCGATTTTCTCGGATAATGCCGTAGCTAAACTTTGGTTTGAGTTAGTTTATATAGATTCTTGTTTACCCCGATAGTCCTCGAGAAAACGGAATGTTTTAATTTTTCTCGCTGATTAGTTCTGGAACAAGACATTAATATTTCAAATATAGCTACCTAATTATTACAGGAAAATTGCTAACTATTTAAATAATTTACGAAATATGCTTTATTTAGATTCGCTGGAATCAATAAAGAAATGTCACGAACTTGTTTGAATTCCGTCATTTTGCGTTACGAATGACAAATGTGACTTATGAACCGAGTAAACGAAATTTTTGAATAATTTTTTTTTAAATAACTTGACATTAATAGTTTCAAAAATGTTTTATATGAGGATACTATCGGGGAAAAACTAAATGACGGTTTTCTGAAAATAAATTGTATAAAAAATTATATAAAGTTATTAAGAATTTGATGTAATTTTTTCTAAATTTCAAAACCTTTTGTTGGATGTCTACGAAGCACCTAACGACAGTACACACAAAAGTGATTTTAACTTTTGTTTTTCTTAAATCCCTTTCGGAAAAGACGTATCCGACCATTTGTATCGCTGTCGGCTCAATTTCTGCGTAGTAATACGTTACCAAAGGCAACCTACGAGAGTACTAACGTCAGAGTGGTATTCCGCGGAACAGCCCGGGGTGAGTCGGTAAGCAGCGAACCGAAGACCGGAGTTCGGTACTTTTCGGACATCACGGGGATAGATCGGCCCCAAAGATAAAATGTTTCTGTAATTAGTCGAAGCTCCGGCGGCGCTATAGTATACCTTATCAGGTACCGAAGCATTCGCCAGTTTCTAGAATTAGTTTATACTGGCCCACCAATCGGAGATTAACTTTATCTATTTCAATAAGGCCATTCGTATATTCCAAATTATCCAAGTGGAAGATTTTCGGGATGCTATAGAGGGCGAGAGAGAGTAAGAGTAGGTTTGTGCGAAATCTCGGCTCGGGATCGAAGTCAAATCGATAGAGTCAACTCCTATTCACTCACTATACGTGTGCCTTCGATCTTACCCATTCACTCGGGCATTTTATCCGGTTTCCCGGAAAATCCGGTTCAGAACAACCGGATATTGATAATTATTCGGCGAACGATAGCCGTATTTTGCACGTAGGAGTGTACTATTGTCTGGGAATTTGTGTTGAATGAGGGCCTCGCGATCCGTCGTATGTTTAGACTGTTTCCCTTTCTCTTTGCTGGAAACTTCCTAATGTAACCAGATCTACGAATCTCGCGCAAATAATTGAATAACGGTACGTAACACCAATAAATTATTGTTTTTTAATGTTAACGGAATTATTCGCTCAAGGAAAATAATACTTTCATCTGCCGAATGATAACATCCAACGTATTAATGATTTCATACGGAGATATTTAATACGAATGCTAAGTTCTGAATAACCCAATTTGGGTACTTCGGTCTGACGTATACTTAAAATACATTCCATTTCAGGAGATTATTCTCAAAGAGAGTACGTCAAGTACTTGACCAGTAAGTTAGGTAGAACTGAACTACGGAACAGTGTTCGGCGAACAACTCATTCATTCTTATATAATTCTGACGTTTATCGTTTCGAGGGTGAAATACGTTTACCGGATGCCAAGTTTGAACGCGAACCCCCGAAATGTTCCGCGTGTAGTTGGATCCAAAGACAATGGAGGTCAAAGATTGTCCTTAAGATAAATTTGTGGGAGACGTTGTTCGCTGAACGGTAGTTCCTCGTAGAGATTTAAGCTAAGCTAAGCTATAATACGCGCGGGAGGCTCTAAGTCATCTACTTGTACTTGGGAACAATCTACGAGGTGAAAAGACGGAGCCCGGAACCTCCGGAACGGGATTAGCCTCCTTTGACGTTGTCGAAAGAGTTCGTTCCTCCCGACCCGAATGTCTTACGCGATTCTTTGGACGGAGAAAATTTCGATTTCTCGAGGCGATAAGAGAAAGTCGATTCCTCGGGCCATAAAAGAGAACAAGTTTTGGGCACACAGCGCTTGTCAATAGCGCGATAAATAGTCCGTTTTTGTATAAGTAGTTCGGGAGGCGTCGTCGACGCGTCCAGAATATGAGTGTACGTCGTTCGACGTCGTATAGATCTAGCGCGAAGTTTATTTAGTGGATTCGTTACTTCCCGGAAATTATACGCCGGAAGTTGAATGAAAAGCCAGTTACTCGAACGTCAAAGTTGGCTGGGGCTTTCCTCCTCCTTTTTCTCGGCAGGTTCCCTCGTAATACGAACTTCGCCCCGGCTTCTCGCCCAGAGAAAAGCTCCGCGAATGTCGTTAGACGACCGGCACTGTTTTATTAATCGACGTGGCGCGGGTGGCGGCGCCTTTAAAGCTATTAGCGCGTCTTATAGCTTGCTTTAATTCGAGGATGAAGTCATTTCTACGGCTATATAAGAAGGCTTTTAAAAGTCCTACGAGCTTTTACTACGGAGGAAGAAAGCTCTTTATCAGATAACACGCGCCTTTCAAGATGCTCGCTGGATTTTTTACGCTTTTGCGGATGACAGCGTCGTGTTAAGCGTGAAGTATAAAAATCTATTTTATTTTCGAAAATAAGCTTTCGGTTATACGGGTAATAAGATTAAACTCCTTTCAAATGCTTAAATAACTTTCTGAAATTTGCGTTAAGCTAATAATAATCCATATTGAAGAAAGTTGAATTGCCAAAATGATTATTTGCAAAAACATGGTAATATTTCAATGCAAAACACTTCGATAGTGAATCGGTAAATATATTTCGACAGGAACTTTATTTCGATGTCTCGTCTTTAATAAATGTGGGTCTTTTTTGGTATTGTAAACCGAAAGAGTACCAAAATCTCATTATGATTTGGTCGGTTTAAAAACGGACGTGACCTTTTTGTAAAGCCGTAGAAAATAAATCCGTTCTTGAAAATTTCGAATATTAACATTTTTCTTGACCTTTTTATTTTTCCGCGTGTCCATTTAGATCCACCTCGTATTGAGAATGCTCCTCACAATCAAGTGGTTTTGACCGGTGGAGTGGCGAGTTTCGTGTGTACGGCCGTGGGCAACCCGAAACCTCAGCTGGAATGGCGCAAGAATGGCAAAAGAGTGACGACTCAGCGATACACTGTCCAGGAGATGCCAAATGGTTCCGTGCTGAGGATAGAGCCAGTCAGGGCTGGAAGGGACGACGCCACGTACGAGTGCGTCGCGGAGAACGGCGTTGGAGAGCCTGTCCGTGAAATGGCCACTTTAACCGTTTTACAAGGTCAGATATTACCAATTCCTATACTATCTTCATTTTCCTGCTCCATTTTGCTTTAAGTATTTAAAAAGACGAAACACTAACGGTAATCGGGATGAGCTCAAAGAATGGACGCGTAGATTAAACAACCAGGACGCGTTCGCCCAATAGTCGTCTTAATAAGGACTCGCGAGCGAGTGTAGAATTTCAACACGAAGATAATTCAACACTCGAAGATTCTCCAGTCCAAATTGTAAGTCGATCGTTTCGTACGACGTTGAAACGAAGGTTTTCCGCTTTGTTTGATTTCAATGAAATGGTTTGGCTATAGTTTAATAGCGATAAATTATAACAATGCGATTCGCGGACAATCGGACGTACCTTCAATCGTCGCTTTAAATAATGGAGTACTTGTCGTTTGGTTGTTGGTCGTTGTTTTCGCGAAATAGAGGAAGTAACGGCTGTTGGTGGCAATTCCCAATCTCGCTTTGCCGCTCTTCAAAGACAAAAGAGCCCGTTCGCTTGCCTCTTCCTTCAAGAAGCGGAAGCGACTGGATTCCGGCGAAAAAACTTTCCATTCTTCTCATTCTGCGCCGTGACGCCTCATTTTTTTTGGTGGTGTCGAGTCCCGAGCGAAAAGAAAAAACCAAAAACGAAGCCCTTCTTGGTTCTCGGAAGTTAATTAGCCTCGGTTTCAACTCACGGAACGTTGTTTCCAGGTCACTCGGTAAAATTTTGTTTTATAAATGTCGATAGCTCCGTTATTTTCACCACGAGCCGAGTCCACCAATAATTGAGGGCATTATTTTCAACATCACGTTGGCAAGCTGCTTAACCTATTTGAAAAAGACTGTAAGCTTGATAGCGTTATAACCCTTTTAGACAACGTCATTTTAATTGGGTTAAGAGCAATTTAAACCGACTTAGTAAAACCAATTTCGTAAGTAGAGTAAATTTAGGATACTAAAACCAACTTCACACACGGAGAGCGCAACCTGATAAAGACGCGTTGTTATTCTAAATATATTTTGCATTGGTTAGAGCTTCGAAATTGGACGTAAACTGCCTTGGTTCAGACGAGAGGTTATTATACTAACCGCAAATCTTTACGACCTAACCTTTGCGTAATTTTTTAACGCGTAACATCACTAACAAGGAGACTATACCGAGCTGTTTGTCTCTGATTTCGTTCCAACTCGGTTGGTAAGTAGACCTTCCTGTAACTTGAAAATCACTAAAAGGGTGGACAAGAATCGCCTTTCGTTTTTCCATGGCAACCGAAAAGGTTTCTTACAATTTAAAATTTATTTTTCTATAGGGAAACTAACATGGGAAAATCGAAGATTTTAAGGGACCTTTGAATATTTCTACAAAATTTAAAAGTTTAATTAATTAGAAACACAATTCAGAACATGTGTAAATTGGGTAAATTGTCGTAAATACACGTGCACTTTGGTAAAATAAAGTGTATTTATATTTACCACAGTTTATACATTTAATGTGAATTTACCACAGTTTATACATTTAATGTGAATTTACCACAGTTTATACATTTAATGTGAATTTACCACAATTTATACATTTAATGTGAATTTACCACAGTTTATACATTTAATGTGAATTTACCACAATTTACCCAATCTTCGATTTTCCCATGATAATTTCCCTATAGAAAATAAGATTTCAAGTTGTCAAAAACATTTTCGGTTGCCATGGCAAAATGAAAGCCAATCTTGTTCACCCTTTTTGGAATTTTCAAGTTATACGAAAGTCTACTTAACACCCGAGTTTGAACGAAATAGGAGATAAACACATCGGGCAGTCTCTTTGTAAGTGTTTATTGAAGTGTTTATTTAGAGAGGAAACGCGTGGACATTTCAAACGTCATAAGTCGCGAAAAAGAAGTGGATAATTTTGTCGCGGATGAATTCGAATCAGAGTTGTAGCCTGGAAACAAAATTGTAAAACAGGAACTCAATAATCCTTCCATTTTCAATATCCTTTCACGCTATAGCTTTGTTTTCATCCCACCGGACCTCCTTTGGACACCGTGCCCATCCAGAGCTACAACGCGAGTCTACATTAAGTCTTACATACTTCAGCCAGCTTATTTACATCCTAATTTAAACGTCTCGGAGCGAGAGACCCGTAGTTTGATCACTGGTAACTTGGATTTGGCAGTCGTTATTCCCAAACGCGAGTGCCATATAAACCATTTAAATCTAATAGAGCCGTTTCTCCGTAAGCTTCCTTCGCTACTCGTAATTTCAAAGAATATTTTGGATGAAAATGTCGAGGATTATAATTGGGATTCATCGAGGACGCGTCATTTCGGTGACTCGACCCGTTTGTCGTCGATCGGCTCGTTCGATAAGGGGTCTGGCTGACTGGCTCGCGGAACCGTCTAGCGCGTAATTCGAAGACCACCAACGAAAGCAGTCACGAACGCTTTTAAAGCCCTGAAAACTAAAACAGCATTATCCGGCCCATTAGTGTATAAACTATCGGCGAGCGCGTACCGGCCTTTCGACCCTAGTTAATCGCTCACGCGCGCTACAAGGAGTTCTACGAGCCAGCGGACATCTTTCGCGGGCTCCGGCGTCATTACCGCTACGTCACTGGCCGCCGCGTATCCTTAGTCTCTTTAAAAGTGAGCGGTTTCACGGGTCATCTCTCCCGGGGAACGCCGCTGCTGGAAGACGCCATATTTTTTGCTTTAAAGAGCTTTTTTTAAAGAAGGAGCCGCGGATTTTTTCCCGCCGTTCTCTAAAAGAAAGAAGAGTGACGGATGATAAGGAGCGAACTGGCTTTTTCTAACAATTTCCTCCGGGCGCTTTAACGAGCTTCGCGCTTTGAGGATAAATATATTATCTTGATTGCGTTCGAAGGCGAATCCTCCGAATAGGTGTAGCGAAATATAGACGGCCAAATGAAGCGAATTAATTTACTAGAATATCCAATTACTATTGTTGCAATAAAGTAACGTCGCTTTAAACGAGTAGCTTTAACGTGATAGAAATCCGACACTATTAGACGCGCGAAATTGCTTTAGTCTCGTGTTGTAAAGCGGAGTTGGCCCGTAATTTGTAGAAGCTGGCTGGAATATGTCGGATCCCTTTTAAGTTTATGGATTTAGAATTTCCATTTATCAGCGTTTATCGGATTCTGACTAGAACGGACGGCAGAGGGAGGGGGCGAGAGTACAGCGGCGTGTGTGTGTGTGGTTTGATCGACGGCGCGGGGTTCCTGGCTGCTCCGAAACAGGCGCGTACTCTACCATTTTACGAGGATAATTCCGGCAGACAGAACGGAACACGAAAAGGGAGGGCACCCCGCGATGAAATCGAGGCAGTCAGCTCCGGGACGAGAGCGTGGCACCCTCCAACCATCGAACGCTCACCCCCGGGAATCCCCTAAAATGAATATTTTCTCGGCTCTTTTTTATCAAAGTTTATCTTTGTAAAATTGACGAATCAATATTTTACTAAGCCAATACATCGCGGATCTTTCGCGCGGAGTCTAGGAATCCGAGATATTTTCAACGGGGAGGGAATCTATTTACCTACCTGAACGAATCGCGGGTTGTCGCTGTCCTTGACGGCTGCGGATTCTGCTTTTTTATTCTCGGCTTTGGGATACATTCCAACATCAATTCCCCCAAAGATAATCGATTGGAAGCGAAATACGGCCATGGATGGAAGGGAGGACAATTGCCGGTGACCGATCGCGACTGAACACGACAGACGCTCATTACGTTTCATTCCTCGCACTCTCCTCCGAGTCCGTCTCTCTCGGCTCCTTATTCGAACGAGCCGTGCCTTGAAGGATCGTCTTTGATCTTAACTAGCTGTCAAAATTCCAGCTTTTTCATTCGACTCAGCTTTTGACGCTGAGCGCGAAATGAGATCGAGTTTCCCGACCACTCGTATAGTTTGTCTTTCACGCGCTAGTACCGTTATTTCGAATCGGAAATAGATTCTAAAGGCTTAAAAAAAACCCCGGGCTTACGGGAATCCCGTCGTATTTCTAAGAGTTCGGAGTTTGTCCAGGCTGTGATATTTTAAGAATCTCGATTTCGTTCTTTCATCCGGGTGAATGAATATCACGTTCCAAATAGAGAAAAGAAATAATTTCTATCCGGCCGAGATAGTAAATCATTATCGACAAGAAATTCTTGTCCGCGAAGAAAACGACCTCGTGAAAGATTAAAACGGGAGAAAAAAAAATGAAATTAGCATAATTTTGCATAAGAATGCTCGCCTTCGCGCGCTTATAGCGCGAACGGGGCCATCTTTAACACGCTTAGTCCGCTTTACATATTCGTCCGACGTAAAATATCTCGTAGAGCTCGTTCTTTCCACCCTTTTCCGCGTATTGTTCGATTCAATTCCCATTCGCGCGGACTTTTTATTATAGAAATTGGCAAATTTCGTCGCCCGACGATAGAAGCGAAAGAAGCCCGGCCGGGAAGCCAATATCTCCGTATCGATTGGTATTTAGCGGCCGCAACGGACGTGGGCGGAGAAACTTACGGCCTTTAAAAAGGGAAGGCCGAGCGGACCGAGAAAAATGGGCGAAGGATCGCTCTTTTACACGCTATGAGAGTCTCGCTTTATCAAGATTTATTAAGTCTCGAACCAGATAGAATATTCTCTCCCGCGCGTCCCCGAAACCGGAGCGAACCCCAGACCAAGCCCCAGACCGAACCCCCGACCCTCCCTCTGGAACCGGAGCTCGCGAGCTATTGACGAACAAAACGTACGAATGCGCTAATATTTCAAAGTAGAAACAAGAAACCCTATTTTTTTACCGTACACTTTTTAATCGAAATGCCGAGGCGTTATTTTTTCTTGAAAGGTGGCGGGATTGGAAGAATCGGATTTCCCCTTTGAAAGCGAGAAGGCGCTTCTAATTTCTGATTAATTAGGGATCCAGTTTGCGGGAAAAGAAAAAATTGGCGCCGTTGCTCCGAATGAAGATCTTATCGGGGTAATCGGCCGGCGCTGGCTTTGTTTAGAATAGAAATTAAATCGGAATTGGCGCCGTTTTAGCCCCGCTATTTTTTTATTCCATCTTCCCGCTGAGCCACTGGCGGATTTTTCCCTTCGCGTTCGCACTGAGGAGTCGTTTCCGAAGTACTTACATTCGACGAGTCTAGATCGATTTATCACCCAGTTTAATTAGATAAAAATAAATGAAAGTAAAGCTACTTTATTTTTAAAAGTAATTTTTCCTTAAAATTAATAAGCTAAGGAACCACAAAGGCTTAAGTCTACTAGTGAAGCCTAATACCGGTGGCTGGGTTAAAGAGCGTAGAAGGGTGGTGGTAAGCCCTTCAAGCCACGAGAGCCAACAGCTTACTTACTATTACCGTTAACCTCGGCGAGTTTTTATGGAAAGGGGAAACCGAAGAGCTCGGGAAAACCCCTTTAACCAGCAGGCAGGGAGAGAACATACAAACTCAACGCGGAAGAAGTAGTTCCGAATTTCGACCCAGCGTCACAAGCTGAGATCGAACCCGTCTCCTCTTGCTACGAGGCGAGAATGCTAACCACTTCGCCACCCAAATTAATTAACGATTAAGATTGCTTCAATAATTTCCAGTATTTTATTGAAAAAACTCAAAAAACATTCTGACACATCATTTTTTAACGGTACAAATAGAAAAAAACACGATGTCACTTAGGCCGCGTTCAGTGACGCTCAACGGAAGATAAATTGTTAATTAACCGTTGACCTCCGTTTGCAATCGTGACGCTACGTCTGTTGAACTTTTACTTTTTTACGATTGTTGTAAATTTCATAAAATATCGTCTGTCGCGTCGTCCGCAACTAGCCTTCCCGCGTGCTGTGACGTCACGATTGCGTTTATCAACAAATTAACCGTCTCTTCCAGCCACTTATTTCGTTGACTCTCCGTTTGCAAACGTGACGTCAATCCCGGAAGTGAAAAAAGTCGTACAGTAGCGAATGCGCATTCAACGGTCCAACCGTTTACTGTTACTGAACGCGGCCTTGACGATACTGTATTTTTTCTTAACGCGCGTATTTCGAAAGAGTTTAATTGGTGGCGATTTGAAGGTAGTGCGAACGCGAATCGTCTCCGTGGCTCTTTTGGATTCTCAAGTCGTTAGTTTTTTCCTTTGGTCCCCTAAAGAGAAACCGGCTTTTTACTTAATCCGTTAAATCTTGACGGTCCGTAATCGACGCTCGTTAAAAGCTACCCGGCGATTTGGTGGTGGTGGTGGTAGGCCTAATGAAACATTAATACGGGGGGAGCTTTGGTCAAAACCGTAAATCAATTACTCGGTTGGTAGGGCGAGGCGCCGTTGCAGCCCCTCTCGCTGAGCTTTAGCAGGGCGTCCATTAATTGGGATTTCTTCCGCCCAATTAAAACGCGTTTCTCGCGTAAAACCTCACGCCGCGAATTGGCCGCATTTTCGTTCCGTCGTCCGACTCGAGGATTAATTTTTTCCTCTCGGTTTCCGGTCCGTTTCGTTTAACGTTTCTCCGTTTCTGCAAGTTGACGATAATTGACTTTTAAATGAAGAGCCGACGAAATTAAAGCGAGACGAAACTTTCCTTTTGATCGAATCAATTGTTTTTCTCTCGCGATTTTAAAGACGATTCCATTAATATTCGAGGATGGAAAATCCAACCTCCGAATTTAGACTCGAAACCCTTCCTCGCTATTGCCGAACCTTTCGAACGGTGAAGTTTGTCGTTCGACGGGGAGGAGAGGGGAACGAAGGAATCTCGGCGATAGGAAATCGCCGAGTGGCCACTTTTAATAATTGACTGCGACCGAGTTGGGCTCCCTCTATATACACCTCCCTCCTTTTCCGGTTTAGAACTCGGCCGATTTGTTTGTCTTTTAACTTTGCGCCTGAAAATACCTTCGTCATTTTGTATCCGACCTCGTTGGCGCTTTGGCTCGCGAGGACTTGGAGCGTTCGTTCAATCTGCGTAAAGCTGTCGCGAACTCTTTCGCCAGCCTGGATTTTTATCGAAAACCGATACCAGGTCGTGGCTCTCAGGGGCGCTTGGAAACTATCCTTTTGGCCGCCGGCTCATGTCCGAGGCCTATTAAAGAAGCTAGCGAGGCTCTGTGGTATAGGATTAGAGCGGACGAATATCGGTATTGGTGTTCGCTAACGCCGGTGTCGAGGGACAAACTCTCCTGTCTAGATATACCTGGCTTATTTTTAGAACTTGGGCCTTTTGAAAGGGTTCAACGCCTACGGATCAATATTTCTGACTGACCATATTGGTTGCTGGACACCCCAAGATCCATTCGTGTTCGTTTCAAATAGATTTTCGTGTCGTTATTAATAACGCCTGTACTTATCATTCCGAGTATCGATACTCCATCATTCTTATATTTTCCAACGACCCCAAGTATACGATAAGTAATTAAATGTATATACATTTTTTATTGGGTAGGTTTGAAATAATACCTCGTATTACACACTTAACGGTTACACTGAATATGCAAAATTTTTACAGTTTTTAAGGCCTACTTAGCAGCGGAAGTTGAGTTCGGTTGATTGGTCTAATTTAAATCGAGCTGTATTGACTGCTCGATTTTTGGTGGAAGGAATATATCCAGGTTAATGCGAGTATTATACCGGTTCACCTAGTGATTCCCCGAAGAAAAGCCCCCCATCCACCTTTATACTGGTAAGACGGGCGGTTAACACTGCGGTTCGCTAGCGGGTTATCTCTTCGTGTAAGCCTAGGAGCAACAAACACAGCACCCTATACAATGAAAACGCACCCCGTCATAAGTCGTGCTTTTTCTTGTGAACATTTTTCATTGGTTAGACGCTTTAGCACCTGCTGCCGTCGGAAGGGGAAAATTCGGAAATTGTCATCCCCCTTTCCGTAAAACGTACAGCGTAAAGGCTCGTCCAATGAAATTTGTACACAACACTGCGTTAGCGTGTATACAGGCTAGCTGCGTTCTCCTTGTGTTTTTTTGATCCTAGGTGTAAGCGGAGAATGATGGAAGCACGAGACTATAGCTATACGGTTTCATTTTCTTTGGAAATACATTGCTGCTATCAGTTAATCATTCTACGGGCGCTGCGTAGTTTCTTGGAACAGCGTCCCTTTTGAATGTACTGTGTGTTTGTCGAAGGCGGTTAGACCGTACCGTCGAAGGAAAGGACTATAGAAATATTTGAATTGGTTTGAAAGTGGCGGAATATGATTGGTTGGATCTGCTATCCCGAGTTACGGAAATGAGTTACCTAAAATTCGAACTGAATATTTCAAAATGAAATGATTCCGTGGCCATGAACCTCGACTCCTCGTCAACAATATTTTGTAATTGAAAACCAAAACTGTAGGGATCTATAAGGGCTGTAGGAACTGGGTGATAGAGGGTGCTATGACCCTTTCCAAGTTTTAATTGGTGGGCTCAAAATTGTAACTTGACGAAATTAAGATAAAAATATTTTAAAGCGGTAAAATAAATCCCATGAGAAATTTCCTAAAAATTTGATATCTAACCTGAATCCTTAGTTGAAAGAAATTATACTTGAAGTTTTCGTTTTTGAATTTAACTAGATTCCCGAGGGAAATCCGGAACTAGGGCTGGAAAAACCCCCCAATAATATGGCTATTTACCCGGGACCCCTGGGATTATATTTCCTTACCACTTCAACTTCTCAACCGATGCTACACCCAAACGTTCTGGTTTGGTCTTGGATGCTGGTCCAAGGGGAGAGTGAAAATATATTTGATTTGTAAACGGTACTAAGTTATATTATATTATGACTCTGACTCACGATGATATTCCCTTTTCTAAATAGTTCGAAATGGACCGAGTATACTCATTTCATTGAGACTATTAATCTCTAGGAGTTCTTGGACTGTTTGACCTAAATAGACCTTCGTATAGCGAAACCTCAGCGGCAAACATTCCCCGATACGCCCACCGTGTCGCGAATATTTTCCGAGACACACGCCTTATCCTTAGCCTAAGTGACGAAAATTAAATCTTTCGGATCGATTCTCCCATAAATGGATATCACGGAAAATACGCGCGCCATGGAATTGAAACGCAAAAATCATTTTTTCAACCCCCTTATTTTTTCTCGACTTATTAATCGAAATAATTGGAATTATTCGTTTTTACAGAAGGAGAAGCGCCATCTGGATTTCCCCGATTCAGCCTTCAGCCTTCAATCCAAGGAGTCGAAAAAGGACGTAGCGCTCTTTTGCCTTGTACGGCTGAAGGGGAGCCGATGCCTACCGTTCATTGGTTGAAGGATCTTATTCCCGTTGACATGACCAATCACAGATACTCGCTGGTGCAAGGCTGTAAGTACACTTTTAAATATTCATAACCAAATTAGTTTCGAAATATTATATCAGTTTACATATCCATTTGAAAAACAAACTAAATTTTCTCTGGTAAACCGTTTCCGTAATAGCATACCATTTTCTGTTTTCTCTTCCGTTATAAGCCTGACGTTAGGGTGTATTTTATATATTTAAAAATTAAAAGTTAAAAAGTTTTACCAACGAATTAGTTTAACATTTAAAACTTTTAATCGAGAAAAACATTTATAACTTTTAAGCGATTAATGTTTTTATCAAATAAAAGTTAAAAATGTTTTTTAGATTAAGAGCCATAACTTTTATTTGAGAAAAACATTTATAACTTTTATTCGAGAGAAACATTACTCGCTTTTAATCGATAAAAACATTATTCGTTTTTAATCGATAAAAACATTATATTCGTTTTTAATCGATAAAAACATTATTCGTTTTTAATCGATAAAAATATTATTCGTTTTTAATCGAGAAAAACATTTAACTCTTATATTAAGGTTTTTTTCTTTAATAAAAGTTATTAAGGTTTTTTTTCTCTAATAAAAGTTAAAGGTTTTTTTTCTCTAATAAAAGTTAAATGTTTTTTCTCTATTAAAAGTTATAAATGTTTTTAATAGAGAAAGACATTTAACTTTTATAAAAGTTTTTTCTCTAATAAATGATTTTTTCTCTAATGAAAGTTATAAATGTTTTTTTTTCTAATAAAAGTTATAACTTTTATTAAAGAAAAAAAACATTTATAACTTTTATTAGAGAAAATAATGCATGGCTTTATTTCGAGAATAATATATGGTTTTCAGTCGAGAATATTATCTATAGCTTTTTTTCCGAAAAACCATCTATTTTATTAAAGAAAGACATTTCAACCACTTATAAGAATTAAAAACTTTTAATTAATCGATTACCCGTTAAATTAGTAATATTTCTGCAGGCTAATTCGACCCTACAAATTTGGGTAAAAGCCAAAACCACTGTTATTTCCCTAATAAAATCCGTTAGGCCTATCTGTACGTTATAGTTTCCGGTTATAAAAAAGAAGGTTTTCATTAAAATATCGGGGCCGTTTTCTCAACTGATATAGCGAATTTCGTCAAAATGTTCGATCCTCAACGTTTTCAATCCATTTCGGTTTGAGGCGCGACTAAAAATAACAGTCGACAAAAGTTTGAGGTTACGTCGTCGAAATAAGATCGAATGCGTTTCTCGATAAGGACACGAGGGCGGCCTAGGCTCACGTTATTTTCTATAACGTCTATTTTGGAAGTCCGCGTAACGGAGGGCCAACTTTTATTTCCGCGGATCGTCCGGATTCCCTTTCTTGTCGGCGGCGGGGGCCACTGGGGCCAGCGATGCCTGACTGAGTTTCCCATTAAGTTCCGGGCCGGTCTATCTCTCTTTCGCTGGCAAAAAGAAGAATGGCAATTTATCTTTCTTCTATTTATTCAAAATGAGTTTTGGAAAAGTCATTTTTGTCAAAAGAAAAAGAAAAACAGGTTTCTGCGAAAACGAATGATTATTCTTTTAAGTTCTTCCTTTTTATCGAATTCGTGTAGTTTATGAAATATTATCTTTCACGTATGGGGTCTTCGAAATATTACTCGTTAATTCTTTTAAATCTGAACAGTTATGTTTAGAACCCTTTGACATTTTTACTTTATTTGATTAACGGGCATATTGTAGACCTTTTCATTGCATTCTAATTCTGATTAATGTCTAAGTTTCGCAAGTGTTAGTTCTTTTTTAAGTTAAACTTTGACTCTAGACAGTTCAGTCCCTAAAATTTAGCCGACTAAACATTCAATCACCATAACACTCTTCAACTTTGATTCCAAAGTAAAACGTTAACATGAACAGACTCTAAAACAGCTCAGTCCCTCAAAGTTAGACGACTAAACATTCAATCACCATAACACTCTTCAACTTTGATTCCAAAGTAAAACGTTAACATGAACAGACTCTAAAACAGCTCAGTCCCTCAAAGTTAGCCGACTAAACATTCAATCACCATAACACTCTTCAACTTTGATTCCAAAGTAAAACGTTGACATGATCAGACTCTAAAACAGCTCAGTCCCTCAAAGTTAGCCAACTAAACATTCAATCACCATAACACTCTTCAACTTTGATTCCAAAGTAAAACGTTGACATGATCAGACTCTAAAACAGCTCAGTCCCTCAAAGTTAGCCAACTAAACATTCAATCACCATAACACTCTTCAACTTTGATTCCAAAGTAAAACGTTAACATGAACAGACTCTAAAACAGCTCAGTCCCTCAAAGTTAGCCGACTAAACATTCAATCACCATAACACTCTTCAACTTTGATTCCAAAGTAAAACGTTAACATGAACAGACTCTAAAACAGCTCAGTCCCTCAAAGTTAGCCAACTAAACATTCAATCACCATAACACTCTTCAACTTTGATTCCAAAGTAAAACGTTGACATGATCAGACTCTAAAACAGCTCAGTCCCTAAAACAGCTCAGTCCCTCAAAGTTAGCCAACTAAACATTCAATCACCATAACACTCTTCAACTTTGATTCCAAAGTAAAACGTTAACATGAACAGACTCTAAAACAGCGCAGTCCCTCAAAGTTAGCCGACTAAACATTCAATCACCATAACACTCTTCAACTTTGATTCCAAAGTAAAACGTTAACATGAACAGACTCTAAAACAGCTCAGTCCCTCAAAGTTAGCCGACTAAACATTCAATCACCATAACACTCTTCAACTTTGATTCCAAAGTAAAACGTTAACATGAACAGACTCTAAAACAGCTCAGTCCCTCAAAGTTAGCCAACTAAACATTCAATCACCATAACACTCTTCAACTTTGATTCCAAAGTAAAACGTTGACATGATCAGACTCTAAAACAGCTCAGTCCCTCAAAGTTAGCCAACTAAACATTCAATCACCATAACACTCTTCAACTTTGATTCCAAAGTAAAACGTTAACATGAACAGACTCTAAAACAGCTCAGTCCCTCAAAGTTAGCCGACTAAACATTCAATCACCATAACACTCTTCAACTTTGATTCCAAAGTAAAACGTTAACATGAACAGACTCTAAAACAGCTCAGTCCCTCAAAGTTAGCCAACTAAACATTCAATCACCATAACACTCTTCAACTTTGATTCCAAAGTAAAACGTTGACATGATCAGACTCTAAAACAGCTCAGTCCCTCAAAGTTAGCCAACTAAACATTCAATCACCATAACACTCTTCAACTTTGATTCCAAAGTAAAACGTTAACATGAACAGACTCTAAAACAGCTCAGTCCCTCAAAGTTAGCCGACTAAACATTCAATCACCATAACACTCTTCAACTTTGATTCCAAAGTAAAACGTTAACATGAACAGACTCTAAAACAGCTCAGTCCCTCAAAGTTAGCCGACTAAACATTCAATCACTATAACACTCATAATTGTCAAGAAACTATCAGATAGATGTAGTTATCTCGCCTTAATTTTAAGTATAGCGAATTTATTTTTCAATGTTCGTCATGGATTTTCTTCCAGCGTCCTTGCAAATTCTGGAGGCCGAAGAAGAAGATCAAGGGACTTACGAATGCGTGGCGGAAAACTCGCAAGGAACAGTGGTGTCACCAATGGCCAATCTTTTTGTGAGAGGTAAGGAATTCTTCGCATCCGACACGCGAAGGTTCAGACAGCGAGAGTAGGCGCTTTTCGTTTAAATGGCCACAGCATCATTTGGAAATTCAGACCGAATTTCAGGCCGATAGCGGATCTTACCAATCATTATTTGGAAAATTTCAGGAGACTAGCCCTTTAACTATTGAAAATATGTCGGTCCCGAAAGCTAGGGTTTTTTCCCCGAGTTCTTCGGTTTCCCCTTCCATAAAAACTTGTCGAGGTTAACGGTAATAGTTAGTGTAGGGAGCTGTTGGCTCGATCTCGTGGCATGCAGGGCTTGCCACCACCCTTCTACGCATTGTAACCCGGCCACCTGAATTAATGGCTTCAAAAGTCGCTTGATGACTTAGGCCTAAGGTGGTGCCTTGGGTATTAGCCTAGCTGATTATTAGTAGGTGAAAATTATCTCATTTCCCACGCGTCATCGTCTACTTGTCGCGTTCTTTCCCACTCTGCTAAACTTACGGGAATACGCTATGACGTAGTGGAAGGGAATCGATCTATTCAAACGATTTTGTTGCCCTTTAAGATTAACATTACAGCCCAAGTAGCGTTGATATAAAACATATCTTAAATCTGGTTAAAATATCTTTTCTGACATTAATGGATTTATTTAAATCTAAAAATATTTTATCAGCGTATTGCTTTTTTAATGAGTTAAACAAATATTCTGGTTTTTATTAACTTTCTAAACAAATGATTCGCGCATAGGCGTGGAATATTTGTTGAAAGGCTAAAACGGACGTAATAAGCATTCTTAATCAAATATAAACCTTCGAAAGGGAATATTTTTTAATCTAGTATTTATTCGTTGCTGAGTTTATTTTAATTTTTAAAGAGTCGAAGGTCGAAACTAATCTTGAAATAGCGGAACCTTTATTCTTCTTTCGCGTGTTTAGCGAGACAATTTGGTGTTTGCGAAGCGAAAATTTGATTACCGTGTCTCGAAGTTCCCTTAATCCTTTTAGTCTCGGTAAAGTTTTTTTTAAGTTTATCTGCTTCTCCTAATTCGTCAGTAATATTAGAGCCAGCAACAGAAAACGCGAAGAGGGAACTTGTAGAAGGTGCAGGCTGTACACACAAAGGCTATAATCCTACAAGTTCCCCCACTCGTTTTCGGGCGGTGGCTTAACCTGTCTATTGTTTATTTTCTATAGTCTAGAAATACGCGAAGTAAAAAAAAACTAAATACATAATATCGTATTTATAGACAAGACAACGAAATATGGGTTCCACATTTCCGTCTGCTTTCTTTAAAATGTCATAAATTTTTTAGAATATAAAAAAGGTTTTTTCTTCCGGTCTACATAGAAAAGTAGTGGTAGACGAACTCTTATATTTAAAACGAAATCAGCCAAAACATACGCCCTCTATCAGTGTTCCGAGGTGGAAAATGCCAGGTGGACAATAGTGTGGATAATAGTGGAAAATTCCAGTCTGGACAAAATTGAATTTAGTGGCCAGTCTGGCCAAAAGTTGCCAATAAATATTTTTACCAAATAAAATTATAAAATAATAATAAAAAAGTATATTAACACAGAAATTTCAGATTTTGGCTTCTTAAAGCAAATATATATGCATAGAAATGGTCAGATTCTGATTAACATTAGAAAAGTCTGTTAATTTTTTGGAATAATTTATAAGTTTAGTGTAAACCAAGACATTTTTACAATAAACTTCTTAAAATTTAATTCCAATTATTTTTTTAAGCTTTGAAATGCAATTTTTCTTTATTAGCCACTGTTTGACACGTTTTGCCACTTTTTTTCCAATATTTGCCAATTTTCCACTATTTGGCAATGTTCCACTATTTGCCAAATTTCCACTATTTGCCAATATTTGCCAACTTTCCACTATTTTCCAATATTTGGCAATTTTCCACTATTTGCCAATTTTCCACTTTTTGTCACTATTTTCCAATTATCCAATATTTTCCACTATTTGCCGATATTTGCCAATTTTCCACTTTTTGCCACTTTGCCAATTTTCCACTTTTTGCCACTTTGCCAATTTTCCACTATTTGCCAATATTTGCCAATTTTCCACTATTTGCCAATATTTGCCAAATTTCCACTATTTGCCAATATTTGCCAACTTTCCACTATTTTCCAATATTTGGCAATTTTCCACTATTTGCCACTATTGGCCAATTTTCCACTATTTGCCAATTTTCCACTTTTTGCCACTATTTGCCAATTTTCCACTATTTGCCAATATTTGGCAAATTTTCCACTATTTGCCAATATTTGGCAAATTTTCCACTATTTGCCAATATTTGGCAAATTTTCCACTATTTGCCAATATTTGCCACTGGCCTGGACTTTTCTCCAAAAATGGCTTTGAAGGAACACTGCCCTCTATGGCCAAGAGCATCGAAACCCATTCTCTTCATTTTATTATTGCCAGTTGTTTTTTATTATAAGGCTCGTAATAGGTTACGCGAAACGATAGGGTGTTATCAAGAACATATTTAGGACGTCGCGTGTGTCGCGGAACAAATCTTGAAGGCATTCGCGTTGTACCTCCACGATGGGGGCAGAGATGGTAAAAAGGCGTACTCGGGGTCGACGACTGCGCTCTATTTTGTCCGTTTCTCGCGGCCGCTGACAGATTGACAGAGAATATATGGGGAAAACACGCTCTTCTATTTATTCTGTCAGAATGCGTCCTCCCCGAATGGCCGAGCCAGAAAAAGAAGGAGCGGCTAGCGTTCCTATTCCTCTCTCTCTCTCTCTCTCTCTCTCTCTCTCTCTCTCTCTCTCTCTCTCTCTTCTCGCTTGGAAGGACAATCCTAAATCTAAATCTATGGCCGCCTTATTTGACTTAGATTCCTTCTATACCGGATGAAAATGATTTTGATTTTTCTTCATTCGAGTAGCCGATATAGGACCCACCCGCGGTACTATATCTTTTTCCGGACAATGTTAAAAGATGGCTGGGCTTTTCGAAAAGGGAATATCCCTATTGAATTTGAAACTCTTTGTTATAGACGAACGAAAGAGGTAACCCGACCGTGCTCGGAATCAAAATTTATTTAACCCGACAAACCATCGCGCAGTTCAGCCACGTTTATTGAATATATCTCTAAGAAAACGAGAGACTTAAGTCGTCGGAAGCTGATCTCTCAACTTGGCTACGACAATTCTTTAATTGCGCGGTCCATGGTAATCAGAAATTTATGCAACATCGTTAGTTCATAAAATTTCATAATTAAACAAACTATCGTGTTATTCACAATCGAAAGAACATCAACTTAGTAATATTGAAAAATAATAACGTTATTTCAAGAGAATATAACCTCAGGTATTTAGTGTGGAACACCAACGTTTGCAGTTCTGGTCGCTCTTGCCTTTGGTTTTAAAAATGGTTGGCGCCACTGTACAGGGAAATTTGAAAAATTGAAGGGGTCTTCTATAAAGATTGATTTGCAGGTTATATTCCCTTTAATCCCTAGAATTTAAAATGTATTTATTTTTAATCCGATAATACGCCATATTTAATTAAAACCCTTTGATCGCGAGATTAAAATATTAAGATTATTGAACATTCCAGTTTGTTTGAACCAATTGAACAACAATCTTTACGAAATAATGTATCCCTTTGTTTCCGCAGTGCGACGCGTTCCTCCGTATTTCTCAATTCCACCAGAACCGATTTACGAAGTGACACCCGGCAGCAACTTGAACATTACATGCGTAGCCGTCGGATCGCCGATGCCTTTCGTCAAGTGGAAAAAAGGATCGGTCGAAATAGTGACGGACGAGAAACCGCACATTGGAAAGAACATCCTTCACCTGGAAAACGTGCGAGATTCCGCCAATTACACCTGCGTTGCTTCTTCCAAACTGGGAAACATCGACGCGATGACGCAAATCATAGTGCAAGGTAAAATATCTCCGCGACGTAGCGCTTCTCGGCTTGATGCTATCTTTAAACTTAGATCGGCTTGCTGGGAAACAGCCCCGCCGTACTTTAAAAGCTAATTGTGTTTTCCGCAATTAGCCAATATACAGGGTGCCGCGTTAATCAACCAGTCTTTCCCAGCAATACGCCGGTGTATTGTAAGTTTGCCTCTACGAAGTGGGTAAATGGGCCAGAGGCTCCGTGAGAGCGAATGCGTATTTGACGGGCAAAGTGAAAGGAACGTTTACCGGAAGCCATTGGCTCGCGTTTACCGTTCCTTCGTACGGATAGACTGCATCGCACCAAACCTAAAATACACCCGCGTATAAGGGAAAGCTAGGTTTGGTCCAAGGGGCAAAGCAACACCCGGTTAAGCGAGTGAGTTAAGTAGGTTTCTTCCTCCTAAATTTCTGGCTTTATACTAGAGAAGTGGCGCGTCTTTCATTCCATTAAATGAGGATGACCCCCGGCACTTCCAGAATGTTTAGAAAATTGAAGACCACGCGTTGCTCTTAAGCGATATACCTGACGGAGGGCTTTCTCTTCGGAGAGTCATTTTTACGTGACTTAATTGTCCCAACTGCAGTCGAGAGTCTTTTGGCTCCAGGTGCCTTACGAAGTATTAAAGGTTCCGTTTTGCTAAGATTCGCGAGTACTTGTATTGATACGAAACAGGCGAACTAGTAAATTGACTGTAACTAATTAAGAATCTACGAATAAGTCTAACCCGGGCGATTTAATTAAAGAATTAACTATACATGTTCTAAAACAATTTTTACAATAACAGTTTGGTTTGGAAAGGTATTATCCTTTCAAAATGTAATCCTTACAAACTAATGCCCGGCTACGCGACAATTTAATATTTAATAACCAAAACCTGTACTTATTTCACGTATCGGAACTGAGAGGCTTTTCGAAACAAACTGAAATCGTCATCGAAATGTGTTTGAGCCAATTTTGCTTCTTTGCAGCGTTTCCCCGAGCTCCCTCGGGTGTCCAGGTCTCTGACGTAACGGCCACCTCGTGTCGTCTTTCCTGGTCGTACGACGTTGGAGCCGAGAACATCATTTATTACGTGATTCAGTTTAAGCCGAAGCACGGAAACCACGAGTATAAGGAGATCAGCGGAATTACAACCATGTTCTACACCGTCAGAGATCTAACTCCCTATACGGAGTACGAGTTCTTCATCATCGCTGCCAACGCCATTGGACGAGGAATTCCTAGTGCCGCGGCCATCGTCACCACGGGAGATACAGGTCAGTCCTATCCGCGTTTCTCTACAATTATTAAGGAAACCATTTATTCGCTAATTCGAGCAATACGCGTCCTTTAGAAGTCAAATATCTCGGCATCAAATTAATATTCAACCACCACGTTTAAAAAACAAAGAAATGTTTGTGATAAGGCTCTAAACAAGTACTCGGAATATATTATTCTAAACCAGATTTTTACGTTTGAATTTTCGTTCATTTGATGTCTCACAGCCATTATCATCAAAAGTAAAGAATATACATATATTAATGAGAATGTATCTGTCTAAACTGCAAATGTTATTCGCTCGTAACATTGACCTTCGCGGACTTTCCCTCACTATCAAAATAGCTTTCGGAAGAAAACCTTTGCGCGGAGAGAAATATATCGTATTTCTAAAACCATAACCGCGGAGAAATATGCTTAGTAATTAAGAAAATATACCTACACAGCGTGTACATTTCGAGCAGGGATTCGGTGGCTTGAGAACCTATTAGGTGTTTCTATAAAATACGGGAGGTCATGTGACAATGTTTTGTCTACGTCACTAAGCTGTAAATCTTGAATCTGAAACCCGCGTGCAAAACTCGCGTGTAAGTAAAGCACTTAAATAACTTGCGCTCGTGACGCAGATAAAACATGTTATACCTCTAATTTTTATTGTTTTATTTTATAGAAACACATTTTCGTAGCTTAGTTTGATGCCGCTCTTGGAAGAGACATAATACATATTTCTGATATAATGTAACATACGTTTGCAATATTACAATATATGTAGATTTACCGAAGGTAATCCTGTTGGGGCATTCGTGTACTTTGGCATAGAATCTTTCCGAATGCCTAAAGGTTTTAACTTAGCGAAGTCAAAGTTTAGGTTAAAGCGGGTTTTATTTATCGTTTAAAATTGAAAATCAAGTTAAAAGGCCAAACGCTCGAAAGAAATATAGGAAAGTAGCGTCATTTATTATTTATCTTATTGGCGGATGGAGGTTACGGTACTCTAGAGTACAATAAATTATTTTCGAAATCTCTCTGATACATTCCGCGCGAGTGTAAATGAGATATTTCCAGCCCTCTCGATCCTTCTCTTATCTAGGCTCTGGTAATAGTTTCTTCTGGTAAAATCCCCGCTTGGTGCGCCCTGCAGAGTAGAAATTCTGAAACCCTCTTTTCTCTTTTTCTCTTTTTCATCCCTCGCCATTAGACGAAGCTCCCGGAGTTCTCAGTAAGTCTCAGAAAAAAATCTTTCTTCGCTTTATCATCCGTTCTCTTCATTTACCTTTTTGTTTGCCTCGAAGAAAAACGTAAAGCCGTCGGAGAGAGCTAGTAATTAAAATAAAGCTCTTTCAAAATTTAATCAACTCGGGTCGTGTGGCGTCAAGAGCGCCACGCCTTTACCGCCAACCCGATATTAAAGCAAAAATATCCGACGGTAATTTACGATTTCTTTCGAGATACGCCGTAGTAGTTCTTTTGTTTCGCCATATTCCCTAAAATTCCTTTTATGTCGTCGAGTTTATTCAATTTAATACTCAGATTTGTTCTCAGCGACGATTTAAATTAATTTCCGCGCAATATTAAGTTATCTTCATTCTAAACTATTCTTCGAATAAGCCGTTAAAATGGAAGGGTTGTTTGTCGTTATTGCTAACGCTATAATAGGCTAAGTTTGTCGATCATTAACCTAACTGTAAAGTTTGAATAATTTTTGTTTAGAACTTGCTTTTTACGTATCCAATTTAACAGAGCCTGGTAGCGCTCCTCGCAACCTGCAAGCGAGACCGCTCAGTTCCAACACCATTGTCATCCAATGGGATCCGCCTAAAGAGCCAAATGGACAAGTCACTGTAATAAACACTCGTAATAAATTCTCCGGGGATTAGAAGCGAATTAATATATATTTCGTTTTTAATCAGGGGTATAAAGTGTTTTACACGAAACAACCCATTTTGCCCACGCATTCGTGGCACGCGCAACAAGTGGATAACGGAAAACTGACAACCATCAGTGGCCTTTCTTCTCAAACCATTTACACCATACGGGTACAAGCCTTTACTGCCAGGGGTCCTGGTCCTTTGTCCGCTCCCATCCAAGTCAAAACGCAAGAAGGAGGTAATACTTTTCTCGGGAATGAGGGCCACGTGTACTAATACGACTTTTCGTCTTAAGTTCCTAGTCAACCAGTTGACCTTCGAGCTTTCGCAAAGTCCTCCACGACGGTTCAAGTATCTTGGCATCGTCCCACGCACACGGGAGAAGGGGTTCTGGGCTATGACCTCTATTGGAACGACACCTTTACCCAACAAGAATATCATCGCTCAATTCCCGACGTGGAGACGTACACGCTGGGGGAATTATATCCAGATACGCTCTATTTCGTTTGGGTGTCGGCCAAATCGAGAGATGGCGATGGGGCGGCCACGCCTCCATTCCCGGTGCGAACGGAGCCATACGGTAAGCGTTATTATAAAAACGTGTTTACACACGATAGCACTCGTTAATATAACTTTCTTTACAGTTCCCGGAGAACCGCTAAATGTTAAGGTTATCGCGATAAATAGTACAACTATAAACGTATCTTGGAAACCTCCGACTAACAGAGATAGAAACGGACTCATTCGGGGTTATCAAATTTACGTGCAAGAGTTAAACAAAGATGGTGATATGGTGAACGAACCACTCAGATTTGACGTGGCCGACGAAGACGCGGAAGAACATAATGTTACGGGTCTGCAACCCGATACCGAGTATCAAGTTCAAGTGGTCGCTGTTACGAGAAAGGGAGAAGGAACCAGGAGTTACGCCAGAAACGTTCGAACAGCGGGCGGTGGTACGTATTGTATTGTACCAGGAATCCATACCTCTACTTGGAATGCTTATCCTGCCGTATAGCGTATGGTAAGATCACTTTGACGGCTTTGGCCCCACCTACGAGATAAAAAACCCCCTCTGCGCGCGCTCCCCTCTTACGTAGTTGTTTGTTAAGTTAACATAGTGACGTCAACAAAAACCGTCCGCCACATCGAGACGAAAATCTGCCGCGATAAGCATTCCAAGTAGAGGTATGGATTCCTGATTGTACTAATAAAAATCCAAAAACGTCGTGGTAAATATTCTCATCGCGGTCCTTTTTTTAGTACCAACCCGACCAGAAATTTCAGTTCAAATAACTCAAGACGAGCCAAATCTCATCGTTCAAGTTCGATGGTCCAGACCTATGCACGTATACGGTTCTTTGCTCAAATATCGTATTCGATATGGAAGAATCGACAGTGGCAATTCGAAGGTCTTAGAAGTAGATCCGCCGGATGACCACCGAACTGTTGAAGATTTAGGTTATCTCGAATTTCATCCGGATTCGTAAAGCGGCACTGTGTTTAAAACAACTTTGTTCTAGATCGTGGAGCGAGGTACGAAATTCGTTTAGCAGGAAAGAACGGTATTGGATGGGGACAAGAAGCGGTTACTTATCTTGACACTCCCGAAGGAAGTAAGTGTCGGATTCTTATCTTCGCCGAGTTGGATAATTTATCAAAATGATATCCCTTTATCAGTTCCCACAGCGCCTCCTCAAAATGTTAGTCACCGACTGCAAAGCCCAACCACCGTCGTTATTAGTTGGGACCCGCCTCTTCCGCAGTATCGCAACGGGCACGTGACTCATTTTGGTTACAAGTTTCATAAATCGTCTGATAGTTTTCCGCAAGAACGAAACACTAGTGTGTCCAGAATGGTATTCAGGTGCGTTGATTACGCCCAAACTGAACGTTGCTATGGTAATTAAAAAACGTCAATTTACCGTTAGTTCATTGGACGAAAGTACGGAGTACATATTTCGAACTCGAGCTTTCACTTCCAAGGGCGGCGGCCCTTGGAGTAGTCCATCCACGATTTTAACTCCAGGCGACGTGGCTCCGGCACCATCTAACGTGCAGGCGATGGCCACTTCCGATCAGTCGGTGGAAGTCTGGTGGGATGGTGTGCCGTATTTCGTTCATATCTTGGGCTATCAAGTCTTGTACACGCAAACCGCCGTTGAAGATCTAGATCTTTGGATGAGCAAGAGAGTTCCATTGACGTCGTCCGCCGAAATAATAGGCTTGGATAGCAATACCATGTACGCCTTGCGGGTCGCCGCTTACACCCGGCAAGGCTTGGGTCGCCTATCCGAGCTTATTACTGTTCGAGTCACCCCAAACGATGTGCCAACGCAACTTCGCGCTCATGGAGTTACCACCCACGGCCTCATACTAACCTGGAGACCTCCGACGAAGCTTGATCCCATTAAGTATAAGGTCAGAAACAATTTCGTTAATTGCTAATTTTTTGTCTTGAAATTCTAACACGAAATAAAATTTAGATAACCTACGGAGCGCACAAAGAGTTCTACGACAGCCAAGGGCGATTGCAAATACTTACTATACCTGCCGAAACCGAATATGTAGAGCCATCGGTGACGGAGTACACGATAAAGCAGCTAATGCCTTTCACTAGCTATCAGGTTAACGTTACTGCCATACCTCAAGAAGAAACGTACCGTCCACCTGCCAAAATCATAGTTACAACAGCCATGGCTGGTACGTATTCAATGAAAACTGACCATCGATCGCGTTCGAGTTCATGAACATGTTTTCGCGCGTAGCCCCCAAACCGATGGTCAAACCTGATAGCGACGGAGCCGACCGAAACATCATAAATGTAATCTTACCTCAAGCGTCCGAAGAATTTGGTCCGATAAGTCACTATTTCTTAGTAGTCGTTCCGGAGAAATTCGCCAACAAAGACCCGGATCATTACACGTTGGAAGAAGTATTGCTAAATTATAATTGTGTCAAAAATACTGGAATAACATAAGAGTTTATTTTAAATAGCTAACTCGAACGCAAGAAGATGAGGCTGGTCCTTACATCGCCGCCAGGTTTCTTCGCCGCTCAATGGGAAGTAACTTCCCGCTTGGCGACGGAAAGAAATACTTGGGATTTTTGAATAGAAAAGTTCAAAGTAATACATACATCAAGATTTTTGTTCGGGCAGTTGTTGATACGCCGCAAAAAGTAAAAGATCTTTCACGTAGTTCTCGAAATCGTATAATTCGCGCTCATTAATCTCTATCCGTATTCCCAGAGCCTGTACACCAGCAGTCCGTTTTCTAGTAGCCTTAGTTTGGATAATATCGTTGTGAAGAATTCGTTGGATCGAACGGGCAGCAAACCTAGACCGGACGTGATTAACGTGTCTCAAATTGATCGTAATCCTCAGGACGACAAAGTCTTGTGGATTGTGGGAGTGACTATTCTTATTCTTCTCATGGGTCTCTGTCTGATTGTTTTACTATTGGTTAAAAAGTAAGTTCTACAATTTAATTTTGCTGAGCTTTAAAGGGGCTGGAAAGTGGGGTTTTGAAAAACGTCATCCGTGACGTCATTAAAGAAATTTGGCGCGTAGAACTACTTTTTCTCAAGTTCGCGAAGACGTAAACAGGCACCGCTGTGTTGGGATTTTTGTATGACGAAATCCAGCGTGGTATTGGTTAGTGTTAGCTGAGCTCGTAGGAAGTTTTAAAATTTCATTACTCTTTATTGAGATTTAGTTTAGTGAACAACAAATGTTTAACTAAAAATTCATTTGAGCGATAAGGTCTTTTGGTAGTAGTGTGTTCGTAATTTTTTTAATTATTATTTGCGAGTTTCATCAAACTTTGTAAAGAAACGCTTATGAATCGAAGCCAATTTCAAAGGGCCTGGGTTTCACTGGAGCATTTTGATAAACCTAAGTACTCAACCACAGTTCTTATGCCTATTCCCACTTATCTAATTCACCAACAAGAGATATATTTCGTATCATCACGTTTCCGTTTTTTATTTATAATGAAATAAATATTAAAATACTAGAACTAAAACCACGTCCACGAAGGCCTGAATATCTTAGTTCGCGTATGAATACCTCTCACTAGTCTCTCGCTCGGGTCGCTCCTCACTATTTTCAAAACATCTCCGTCAGAGCCAAATTCCTCAAGCGGGGGAAATAGGAAATAAAGCAGGGTCCGGATTTTTTAGGAGATACCACTTCACTAGACGATTTCAAAACCCCACTTTCCAGCCCCTTTAATAGCGAAGTATTGTCATCTGAAACTACGCTGTATTTTAGGAGAAAACAACAAGCCAAAACACCAGCCGGAGATACGACGATGAAGTTACTCGTTAATGCCACAGACAGAGAACTGGCCATTCATCCTTCCGACCCCGTTGAAATGCGCCGTCTAAACTACCAAACGCCCGCGATGATGAGCCATCCACCAATTCCAGTATCCGAATTGTCAAACCATATTGAAAGACTGAAAGCTAATGACAACCTTCAATTTTCCCAAGAATACGAAGTAAAAATATTTCCAAAGATTTTCCATTGATGACAGCGGTACTTATTTGTTAATATCCTTATTTAGTCAATAGAACCGGGTCAACAATTTACTTGGGAAAATTCCAACCTCGACGTGAATAAGCCCAAGAATCGCTACGCGAACGTGATCGCTTACGATCACAGCAGGGTAGTACTTCAACAGCTGGACGCCATCGCGGGATCCGACTACATTAACGCCAACTATTGCGACGGATATCGGAAACAGAATGCCTACATAGCGACGCAGGGACCTTTGCCCGAAACGTTCAGCGATTTCTGGAGGATGGTTTGGGAGCAAAGAAGCGCCACTGTATTGATGATGACCAAACTGGAAGAGAGAACTAGAATTAAGGTTCTAATATTCGTACTACTTCTACTTTAATCTAAGCAAGGATCCTATATGTTAGAAGGATGGGTAGCCCTCCAGCCAGCCCGTGTTTTCAAAACGTCGGCAGCGCCGTCGATATTAAGAGAGCCTCTAAACGTGGGACGTCTTGTTTCTATTCCCTCAAGGACAAATTTTGGCGTTGCTTCCTCCATGTTTTGTCCTTGACGGAATCTAAAGACGGATTCTCTATCGCGCATGACCCACCGACGGCGCTGCCATTTTTCGTCCATCGCCTCATATCCTTCTAACATATAGGATCCTTGATCTAAGCAAATATCCGAGTTAACACTCCGCGTCTTCTAAAAATTTCATAGTGCGATCAATATTGGCCGATTCGAGGTACCGAAACGTACGGAATTATGCACGTCACGTTAATGGATACTCAAGAACTCGCGACGTATTGCATCCGAACGTTTCACATACAAAGGGTTTGTTAATTAAAACGTTAAAGGCCTAGCTTATTTTAAGCGGTGACTATTCTCTCTTACTTTCTAAGGATGGGCTAAATGAAAAACGTGAAGTGAAGCAGTTTCAATTTACCGCCTGGCCGGACCACGGAGTTCCGGATCACCCGACTCCCTTTTTGGTATTTCTTCGAAGAGTTCGTACCATGAACCCACTTGACGCCGGACCAATGATAGTACATTGCAGGTGAGAAAAATGAATTTTGTAGTTGAGCTAAGAACGCGCCTCGTTCGTGAAGCGCCGAGTCGAATGAACGATGCTTTGTTTATTTGAAGCGCGGGAGTTGGGCGCACTGGCTGTTTTGTCGTGATTGATTCGATGCTGGAACGATTAAAGCACGAAAGTACGGTGGATATTTACGGTCACGTGACGTGTTTACGTGCTCAGAGGAACTACATGGTACAGACGGAAGATCAGTACATATTCATCCACGACGCCGTGTTGGAAGCCGTGATAGCTGGGAACACGGAGGTCCCGGCGAGAAATCTCTACGCCCACATTCAGTCACTCATGCAATTGGTTCCCTCCGAAAATTGCCCTGGCATGGAAGTAGAATTCAAAGTACTATTATTTTGCTCCGGAGTTTTTGCATACAAAGTACCGGTAAAAATAAATTCAGTGTCGTTTTAGCTTATTTGAACGAAAAAACCATTATTCGAAACAAACAAAAAAATTACATCATTTTTAATTTTTTTTATGGAGAGTGGCTAGGATCAAATGTGACAGGAATATTTTATTATTTATCCCAGATTCTTTTCGGTTCGCCGTAACTACGTCGCTAATTGCAATTAATGATATTTTCAGAAACTAGTTGCCATGAAAATGCAGCCTAACAAGTTTATCAGTGCCAATTTACCCGTAAACAAATTTAAAAATAGACTAATGAATATACTACCATGTGAGTTAGTTAGTCTCGGAAACATACGGTGGAATGTAACGAATATTTTATTTATTCTTATTTTTCAACAGATGAAGCCACGAGAGTTTGTTTACAGCCCATACGAGGTGTTGACGGCTCGGACTACATCAACGCTAGCTTTATAGATGTAAATATATTTTTCCTTAATAACAAGCTTTTAATCCTACAAATCTTAACCGACTCTTCCTATACTGGTTTACGAAAAATATTAATACTGTTTATAAGTCCTGTGAATTATGAATGTACCACGAGTTTGATTAATTGGAAAAGTATATACGAGTTTATTTGTCAAGAAAACTGGGATATAGGCAAATAAACGAGTAGCGTTCAATATTTTAAATACTACTACATAGTCACTATCTCATAGTATAAGTATGGGCTGATTTTATTTCTTTAGGGCAAATTAGTTTACTTTTCGAGCGTATAAGTAAATACATTAGAAAGTAATATTTACCAACTACTAAAGAATTGTAAATTATATATGGCCTGAAAATTAAAAGGGTTGACTTTAGAAATCATCCCAGAAGAAAAATATTAGGACGGCACTACTATTACAAGAACGTTAAATGAAACGTTTTCATTATTTTAATGAAATATTTGGTTATTTATTGACTAATTGGTTTATGTTACTAATTTCAATCTAAAATTCAACAGGGCTATAGGTATCGAAGTGCGTACATCGCGACGCAAGGACCCCTAGTCGAAACGACTGATGACTTTTGGAGAATGCTTTGGGAACACAATTGTAACATAGTCGTGATGTTAACTAAGTTAAAAGAGCTGGGGAGGGAGAAATGCCACCAGTATTGGCCCAATGAGAGGTCGCAACGGTATCTCTACTACGTCGTCGATCCTATTACGGAGTACAACATGCCTCAGTATATTCTAAGGGAGTTTAAAGTTACTGATGCTAGAGTAAGTCACGAATGGTTCTGGCTTGCCAACTGTTACTAATGCTATCACGTTTAATTTTAGGATGGACAATCGAGAACAGTGCGTCAGTTCCATTTCGTTGATTGGCCCGAGCAAGGGGTGCCCAAAGTGGGCGAAGGTTTCATCGAGTTTATTGGTCAAGTGCACAAAACGAAAGAACAATTTGGACAAGAGGGACCAATCACCGTTCACTGCAGGTACCTAAATATTACATGTCTCAATTAATATTCAATTGTGTCTCTTTGATCTAAAAATTCAACCAGTAATTACGCAAATTAATGGGACATTGCGGTGGTTAGTTTTAAATTGTGGGAATTCATATTTTTAAAAATATTATAAATTAACTATATTACGATATAAAAAGCGAAACATTTTGCAGTGGTGGAGTGGGAAGAACTGGAGTGTTCATAACGCTTAGTATCGTTCTGGAGAGAATGCAATATGAGGGCGTGGTAGATATGTTTCAAACAGTGAGGACTCTTAGAATGCAACGTCCAGGGATGGTACAGAACGAAGTAAGATTGTCATTTGTTTTATTTTCTTCCATATTACTATCTATCTGCTCTGTGGCCGATCTCTTTCATAGTTATCACGCGTAAGCAAATCCTAAATCAGTGGCAGCACTAGGGGTAGGCTGAACAAGCGCAAAACCAAGCAGCAGGGAAACGCGAACATTAAGGTTTGGGTTCGTGTAATAGATAAAAAAGGACTTTGTAAACAAATCGAGGTAACCAGCGTAAAAAAGTTAACTTAAACCGTATTTAAAGTCCCTGCTGCTTGGTTTTGCACTTGTTGCAGCCTAATTCCAGGAGCTAGTAGCCCACACTTTGAAGCTCTCTGGCGCACTTTTCACTCATCGTAGGAAAATGGGGAAAAACAGGCATACTTCTCAACTCACCTCCTACAACTCCTTAAAAATTTTGCATAACCTTTTGAAACACCCTGTATATTACATAATAAATTTAGAAGTAGATTGAAAGGGCCATGAATTCGCAAATGATTAGCCTACTCGTAAGAAAAAGAGGGTGCCGCCAATGTCTTAAATATCTTTTGGAAGAGGTGTTGACTCTTTCAATAATTCTTGAGAGCAGTTTTAACGAATAGCACGTTTAAATTTGTATATATTTGTTAGTTAAAGGTTACGTACAATAAACTCCCAAGCGTGAACACAGCGAGGTAGATGATCGCGAAATATTTTCAAAATGTTAAAATAAATGATATCTTTTATTTCAGGACCAATACCAGTTTTGCTATAAAGCCGCGTTGGAGTATTTAGGCTCTTTCGACCACTACGCAAACTGAAAAGCGTTGTTTGTGGAAAATAGCACTGGCATCAGCTCTTCGAGTAAAGGGGTGTTTTGTGATTTGATTTTCAAAGACTTCAAATTACGCGTAAACAACATTCTCCTCAGCGCGACTTGTAAATAATCGGCTGAGGCGAATCGGCGATCGTAATTCTTCTGACTAGAATAGGGCCTTCCACGAGTCGATCTCCAGTTCGACGTTGGTGTCTTCGAGCGCCTAAGAGTTACAAGGTTTACCTAGTGATGTGCCTCTCGATACGGACATTACCGGCGTATAAATGGTAATGGGTATATTTGCGATGAGACGCGCGGCGTTGTCGAACCGTCTACCTTCGATAATGAAACGGCGCGTTTCTGTGATAAGGCCAAAACGTCACTGGTGAACTGAACGAAAACAAATCTTCTTTAGACTTTATGGAATTCTATTACCGAAGCGGTATTAAAACCCCCTAGTGTATGAATTATTTAGTTAAAAAATAAATAAAACTTGGCGACTAAAGAGGCACCATACGGCGCCAAAAACCAGAGCGTAACCCGGACGCGATGTTCCATCGGCGAAGCTGGTTTTGCACTCAGTCGTGCCCTTAAGTACTTTTTGGTCCTGACTGCGGTACGGTAGTTTAAAGCCAAATAATGGATGTTCTTAAATTAAGAATTAATCCAAGCCTATAAAGTGTTTTACAATGATTACGCTCGTTTTAAACATTTTAATTGTTTTATAGGAATAAAAAAATATAGGTTTCGTAATATTTAATAATGAACAATATTACCAATTTATTGTTTTTATACGAATATCGGTGACTAATCCGATGAAATAGCAAGACGCTTATCCATTATATAAATTAGAAGAAGAAAAAGAGACCAGTTTTATTGTGCGACAATCCTTGATCCGTTTTTGATGTTGTAGGTACTTGGTCAGAGAAAAATCCTCTTTTGCGTATATGCCTTATACTAATATTGATCGGACACTTTCGTAATAACCAAAATACACCGTTAGACACTCCCGTGATCATGGTATACGGTATTTGTAGGAAATGAACGATAAATGTCATTGCCCGTTCTCCGTAAAGACTCGAAATCCAGAAAGTTCTCCAATTTTGCGCCGAAGACGGAGACGAGTTACTGTCGTTTTAAATATGTTCAACGCGGAAAGCCAATTTTTACTCGATTCATCTGTTTTATAAATAATATTTCGTGGAATCTCTCATCCAATTTAGGAGTTTTACCAATTTCTCATCAAATGACTTACGCGACAACGTTACTTAAAATAAACATCGTTATTGTTTGACAGTTCTCTTCAGTGCGAGATGACGGAGCTAGCTCGACCACGAGTCTTTATAAGAACATCTTAGAAATAATAGAAATTTAATGGAACGTTTATTTTGGAGAAATATCTTTAAAACCATTTACAATTTCATTACGTTTGACGATAGCATTCTTGAAATTGGTGAGACCACTCGAATCGCGACAAATAAAACTTAGGGGCGATTGGATGACGCGTATTTCAATATTTATAAACAAAAGTTACTTTAATTATTTCGCCTAAAAACCTCTCATTCGCGCGGCATGCTTTGAACATTTTAAAAGGGTTCGGCATTTTTAATTTAAATTAAACCAAGTTTTTGGGATTGATATTTCTAGCAGAACACCAAACTCATACCTTATTTAAACATTTATTTATTTATTTTCATATCAAATACGCTGTTGCGTTATGCTACGTGACACTTATTCGAGTTTAGATTACTGTAAATGTTCCATGGTTACGCTAGTTGTGACGATAATATTAAACGTAAAACAAATTTGACGCTTTTCATTTCGTATGATGGGGTGAACGATAAAAGTTTAGGTAATATACGTATGTTTTCTGTTAATATCTTCATGATAAACAAAATTTTATTTTAAGTTGACAAAATGAAAACGTTTAATATCTAAGGATATTTTTAAAACAATTAAAAAGCTAAAAAATTTAAATTAAGATTTTAGGTTAATTTCGTGTAAAGAATATACGTAAGAGATTATTCTGTATTGGCCCGCGTAAGGGATAGGAAATCTTATCTAACAATGTACTCAAAATTATTTCATTGTTTTTATTTCATTATTACGTTTAAAATAAATCTAACTCTTGATTTACAATATTCATTAATACAGGAAAAATATTTTATTTGAAAAAATATCTCTAGAACTTAATTTCTCTAATACTGCTTTGTAATTGAAGAACCTCCGAGCACACAGCTGATACAAGTGATTATAAATGACAATGTGAAATATGCATATCATATTTTTGGCAAAGTAAAATTATTTTAGAATTGTTTGAAGAGGTGCCTGCGCGACAGATATGTAAAATATGATGAAAACATTAAACCTTAGATAGGCCAAAATATACCACGAGGTTATATCGCACCGATACCAGGGGCCCTATTCCGTACCGTGGTAAAATACAAAGAATACGAAATAGGGCCCCCGTAGAAAAGCCAATCCATCCTTTAATAGATACGTAAGTGGATTACAGCGTTGAAAAAATCTATTAATGTAGTATTGTAAATTTTTGTCACATTCCAAAATGATTATTGACACGTAAATTCTCCGGCAAAAAAAGCACACGAATGTTTAATTATAATCGATAATTAGTAATTTTAAGTTGGTAATTGTTTGAACTGATTCTTCCTGCTCAATTGATCGTCGTTTAAGAAGACGCGAAGAGGCGAGACAGAGCTCTTAATTTTAACCCTACTGAGTCCAACCGAGAAACTGGTGATCGTTCAATGTATAATTTCAATTTCCCAAACATTGATGACAAAATATTTCTGGACAATAGCGTATAGAAGTTCCTAATATCTTAGAAACGCACTTTTAAGTTCAAGTGATAAAATATTACAAGCCAAACGTTGCTCAGGACAATATATTTATTTGAATCGCTTGAAAACCAAACAAAACAATGTTATACGACGTCTTAAACAATTGGTGTATAAAAAATTATCCGTATAGTTATATAGAACTCCCTTTTCCCTCTACATAATCCAATTCGACAGTACAATTACTATATTAAGCCTTTGATAGAAACCACTAGATTTAATAGAAATTTTTTTAACCCTGAAATCCCGCGAATAAGTGTTCACACTGAAAGGCAATAATTACCGACAGCCAAAAATTTCTGTTAAAATCTATTAGTTTCCGAAACTTAATTTGAAAAACCATTACCAAATCGTACATTTTAAGTATTCACGTGAAAATATTCGTTCTATTAATACCAATATATTAGATAGTACTCGTCTGGTATTTCTTTTGTACATTTTTCCTAATGCGAAGCCTTTTTATATCATGAAAATATTTCTTTCTAAGAATGTTGTCTCTTGCTAATAAAATACACACTAAAAACAGTGTCAATACAAAGGTGCGTTCGTTATTTCACGGTCACTTACAAATCTCAAACTGAGATACTATAATTCATATCTTTCCAAATATATTAAGCGGCTAAAACCTACGATTGCCTATGATTGAGCGGCAAACCCGGTGAGAATTCTCATTAAGACGAAAATTAGCCGATTCCGAAATGAAAGTGAATTCGTTATTTAACGGTTAACTATAAATATGAAATGTGCATACCTTTTCAAATACTTACCTAAAATTCCCCAAGGATAAATTAAGCGTGATTACTCTAAAGTTAAATTTATTGGTAAACCCCCGAGAATTCTCATAAGCGAAGATGCGAAAAAATAAGGACGATAAAAGGAAGTTATAAAATTTGGCGATTCCGAAAGTCGGAAATATCCGAGACAAATATTTATGATTTTACCGCTTATCCACCTCTCGTTTCCTGAACTACATTCTGCAGAAGTGGAATTATTAATAAATATATATCTCCTACGCCACAGCCCTCCTACACAATTTAGCCCGGCCACCCGAATTAAAAAAAGGCAATAAAAGTTGCTAGCTGATTTTTACTTGGATTTTGGCTATAAATAATTACAGATATGAAAACAACATATAAATATTACTTAAGTGTCTGTAAAATTGAAATTTCAGTTCAATGTGGCGCAGCGTTTTGATTGTTTAATTTGAAACTGGCTACTCTCGAACCTTGGTCCAAGCTCGAACTATGCGTCGCCGCACTTGATTTTCCCCCGAAATCCAGTTTGGGAGGCCGACGTAGAAACGAATCTCTGTCTATTTTACAAACCAGATTGTATACGTTTAATGTAGGAAGTTGACCTTCAAACGTCAATACGCAGGAAATATATTTCTTTTTAAATGTTCGGTCTCACTATTAAAGAAAACATTTAATATTCAGGTAGACGTAGCCCGGTACACGGCTATTTCCTCATTACGTAGCGTTTGTTCAACGTTAAATACTAATATATAAGATTAATAAAACTATTCAGTGATGATTTTCGAAAGGAACAGTATTACGAGCGTTAACCTAGCGGAAAATCAAAGGCAAATATGACCATAGAGATTTCTTCAAGGGCAGCAAGGTTTTGTTGGAGCTCTATAGAAACATTTACGTTTATCTTATTTGGTGAGTTGATTTTTTACAATACATGTATAAGTTATACTAAGTAGCTTAGGACACCCATCGCCATGGAAAATACCGTTATTCGATAATTTGAAATAAGAATTTATTAAATGTATTACTGCGGTACCTCGTTACAATGTTATTTGGTTAAACAATGAATTTTTCGTAAAAGGTTTTTCCCAATTGGTCAGTTCCTGGAAAGTTTGTTCCACGACTCCTGTGGTCACAGTTTTCTATAAGACACAAAGCAAATGTCCATTTCGATGCGTTGATGCTATATTGGAAAAACTATACTGTCACGACGGTAAGTTTAATAAAATATGACCTAATCGATTTAAAAATATTGAGCTTAAAATCGTATCGCGAATGATGAAATTGAAATGCTTATTTGAAACTTTATTTCAGATGGCGTAACACTGATAACGTGCGAGAAGGACGTCGACTGTCCATTCGGCGAATGTGCAAACGCGGCGTGTGAAAGTATATCCTGTACAGAGGATTCTGTCCATCCAGTGTCGTACTTCAAATCCAAAATTTGTAAAGGTAACCAATTTCTACAAATTTTAATTGACCATCTTGCCTAAGAGAGTTTTGAAAGCTTCGACCAGAGAGGGGTTCGATTTCCCAAAGCGTTATCAGTTATTTAAAGGCTAAAAAGAAAAGGATTTAATGTAATTTAATATGGTTAATAAATTTTAATAGATATACGGTTTAAGAAACGTTTCGAAAAAATATATTATCAATTTGGACTACATGAACGACTTATTTTCACGTGACGGTTTTTAAGTTTCACCCGTAACAACTCTTTCTACCATATAAAATAAATGCGTAAAAGGCGTCAAGACTCCGGCCCGAAGTTCGTAGAGGTAGTACAAACGCGGAAATAAAATCTTCTACGCTCGAGCTTCCAAATTCCGCCACTAGAAGTCGCGAGCTTATGATCGTTTGTCAATTGCGACCTTTCGAATTGATACATAACATAATTTTTTGAAGTGTCGTATTATGGGGGAAGAATACGGTTAAAGCCTCTTTTTCGTTCAAGCTGAACGTTTCTGTTTTAATAATTACACAATTGAATTATATTTTTCTTATTAGGCTGAATATTCCTCTAGTGCTTAAAATAATTTTGATAATTCTAATATTTATAATTAAAGAGATATAAGGTCCTAACTAAAGGGTAGTTTGGGCGTTTGCCCAACTTGTTTAGCTCCGGGGGTCCGAATTAAAACGTAATAACTTAATTACTTTTAAATTTAAAATTGTCAAAATTATTTTAATCACTAAACAAGAGGCTGTTTTACACATAAATATTAATGTTATAAGTTAAAATACAAAATTAAAAGAGTTCAGCTTGAAAGAAGACAATGGCCACTGTAGTCTTCCCGCTTTAGAACATTTAAAAATTAAATTAGAGGAATTTTCACATTAGTAAACCCATTGGGGATATGGGTTAGAAAAGTGTTGAATTTATCGATTTATATTTTAGGACGTGAGAGGGAATAATTAAAACCCCTTCCAATATAATTGGGATCAAGCTTTTTAGAAAGCGTACACATTCATGAGCTCATGTGTGTGAAGCTTTTAATACTCAAATTGCTCTTCATATGTAGTATACATGAAACATTTAGACTAGAACGTGGGGGGGGGGGAAGGTGACAATAGCCTTCCATTAACAGCGATATAGATATAAAAAGAGAATAATCCCTACTAAGGAAAAAATACAAATATATATACCAATGTTATTATTACCAATGAAAAATGTTCGCTTTTGAACACGGATATCATGTTCTCCGTTTTCCCTTTGTTTGATTGTAGTACACTTGTTTCCAGGGGTGTAGGACACCAGGGGTGTAGGACACCAGGGGTGTAGGACACCAGGGGTAATGCCACTCAAAAATATTTAACTAGGAGGGGCAACTTTCTGGACGATTCGAAACTTAAATTTGACTAGTTGAAGATGTCTTTCTGGTCGTTTCGTAACTTAAATTTGACTAGTTGAAGATAAATTGAAGTTTCGAATCGACCAAAAAGACAGCTAGTTGAAGATGTCTTTTTGGTCAATTCCAAACTTAAATTTGACTACAGTTGAAGATGTCTTTTTGCTCGATTCGAAACTTAAATTTGACTAGTTGAAGATGTCTTTCTGGTCGATTCAAAACTTAAATTTGACTAGTTGAAGATGTCTTTCTGGTCGATTCAAAACTTAAATTTGACTAGTTGAAGATGTCTTTCTGGTCGATTCGAAACTTAAATTTGACTAGTTGAAGATGTCTTTCTGGTCGATTCAAAACTTAAATTTGACTAGTTGAAGATGTCTTTCTGGTCGATTCAAAACTTAAATTTGACTAGTTAAAGGATAATGCAGCAATATATAAAGCCCAGACGAGAAAAGTGAGCGTGTACTTTCAGTAATTTGATGATCTGCGCAAGCAGATGTACGTCTTTAGTTTTCAATAAATATTAGTTTGTATATAACTTAATTTAAAATTTACTAAACTCTCTTTATGTCTTGTTTATTATCACCTTAATCTATGTAAAAAAAAATCAAATTATACAAATTCATGACCACTTCTGTTTAAAAAAAAAGTCACCCTTTCCTGAGATCCTACAAACTCCAGAGGTTCTGTTGCCTTCCTCGTCCAACTTCCCAACGCCCCTAATGGTCTCTAGACTCTATGGACGTACAAATGGCGGAAATTATTATCAAAAGGAAGTTTATAAATGTAATGTTGAAAACCCTCTCTAAACGTTTGAATTTCTCCACGAGTTCTCCACCTTCCGTCTATCGCTTTCCGATTTATTTCTTCAATTTGGTTTTCTGATTTCGCCTTTTTCAATTTGAACGCAGGGATCCCATCAAACACGAGTGCCGAAGACGCCGCAATTAGCTCAAAATCTTCTGGTTGTTGCGATTCTTATCAAACGGGATACATTATTGGAGCAGTGGTCTTTGTAATAGCAATGACTCTACTAATCGTACTTTATATGAAAGGGTAAATTTATTCAAATGTATATATGTCGACTTCCTGTGAATATTAATTTCAATTGTTTTAATTTTAGAACGAGAAGAAGAGCTTCAGTATATCAGGTACAACACTACAATATACGACTAAAGCCAAGTTCACACTATACAATTAATTGGGCCACTTAATTGTATCCCATTAATTGTAAGCAAGAAAATTGCGTAGTGTGAACAGCAATATTGTAACAATGGTACCAACTATTTCTGTTCACACTATGCAATTTTCTTGATTACAATTAGTTGGATACATTTAAGTGGCCCAATTAATTGTAAAGTGTGAACTGGGCTTAAATGTTCCAGCTGACCTCTATAGTTCATATAATGCCTAAGCAATGAGTGTGGGAATGTTAGTTATACCTAATTACAATTTAAAAAAGGCGTTTTCGTTAAAATTCCCCTCAATTTAATTTCAGTTAATATTCCGCTACTCGATTTTTGTTTTCTGGCTCGTTTTCCCCCGCGTTTGCACAGTTATACCCTTTTGTCAGAACGCTTAGCTCATTACCTGGAAGTACTTGCTGATCCGAGGGTTATATAGACTGGTTTACAGGCAGTTCTAAAAACCGATCTAGCGGCGGTGGCTGTAATTCAAATGCAACCTGTCGACATTTTTATCATGGACCAAAGAAATCTGTTCACGAAAGATCTTTTTCCATTCGCGTTTTCATTTTTAGGCCACGCCTACCGTGACGGGAAACGCTTGTCACGAGCATTGGTCAATTTGAGACCGAGCTCAGGTATTTTAAATAAATATTGTGAGCCTGAGACGAGACCGATAGGTTTTCGCGTTAAAACCGAGCCCGAGATGAGGTATTGTGGAACGCGTATTGTAACTAGTGAACCCGAGCTTGAGCCCCGGTAAAATACAAATTAGTTTGAGCTCTAGCTTGAACCCTTTTCATGATTCACATTACTTGGAGCTCGAGCCCGAGCCCGTATTAAAAATTAACGTATTAAGAGCTCAACCTTGAGCCCGAGCTCGAGACTGATTTTGGAAGTTTTCATTTCTGAGGTGAGCCCGAGCCCGAGACCGATGTGAATACTGTTTTCGTATCTGATGATGAGATCAATCTCCTTCCAATTCGCAATATTGTTCAGCCCTAAGCCAACGTTCGAAATTTATTTTGGCAAAAGTGTTAGAGCCTTGCGCGGCCTAGCGTCGTCTGGATTCCCGGGTCAGGCCTTCCTGACCGCCTCCGACTGTCTTCCGGGTGAACCAGTAATGCCGGAATGGAGCTCGAAAACACTAATAGGGCTCTTTGATTAACAAATTGTGCGACGAAATATCGAGCTCGAGCTTGAGCCTTTAGTAGTTTTAAAACAAAGTGAGACCAAGGTCGAGGCCACCATTTTAAATAATAAATAATTATCAGCTAGGCTAATACCCAAGGCACCACCTTAGGCCTAAGTCATCAAGCGACTTTTGAAGCCATTAATTCAGGTGGCCGGGTTACAATGCGTAGGAGGGTGTTGGCAAACCCTGCATGCCACGCGAGCCAACAGCTCCCTACACTAACTATTACCGTTAACCTCAACAAGTTTTTATGGAAGGGGGAACCGAAGAGCTCGGGGGAAAACCCCTTAAACCAGCGGGTAGAGAACTTGCAAACTCAACGCGGAAGGAGTTGTTACGAGTTTTCACCCAGTGCCACAAGCTGGGATCGAACCCGGCTCCTCTTGCTGCGAGGCCAAAGTGCTAATCACTCCGCCACCCCACTTGTAACTAATTAATACGGAGCCTGAATCCGAGATCACATGTCAAATCGTTATGGTTGCGAGCCCGAGACCACCCGTAGATTTGTAAATATAGTGATCGCGAGCCAGAGACTGCCCGTATATTTATAACAACAGTGAATCCGAGCCTGAGACGGTTTGTAGGTTTAAAATCTACTAAGCTCGAAACCTCACATCGGCGGGGAAATTAAGATTGCGAGTTCCAGCCCGAAACCCGGCCAATAATTGGTGAGACGAAGGTGAGCCCGAGACCATCCGTAAGCTCATATACGAATTCAGTGAGGTGAGCTCGAGTCCAACTCTTGGCGTTGACCGTCATGAGCGTCTCTTAAATTATTTCGTCCATGTTTTGACTAGTAGAATAGCTAGAACCCCCTCTTTACTTTTACTACTGACAGTTAATCCGCGGGCCCCAATGTACCGCACTACGTGCATTGGTCTGGTTACACCACTTATTTTGACTGTGTGAAAAGGTAAAGCTAGCTATATTTTTTGAACCCAAATATTCCGTAGTTTAAGCTAGGAGCAACAAACATAAGGAGAACGCAGCTAGCCTTTAAACACGCTAACGAAGTTTTGTGTACAAATTTCATTGGACGAGCCTTTACGCTGAACGTTTTACGGGTGGGGGGAAGACAATTTCCAAATTTTCCCCTTCCGACGGCATCAGGCGCTAAAGAAAATGCACGACTTTTGACCGGTTGCGTTCTCCTTGTGTGGGGTGCTGTGTTTGTTGCTCTTAGGTTTATATTAAGGTTCCTACTGCCTCATCTGTTGTCATCGTAACATTAGATTCCTAAATATAGCTCAAGTTAACGCATTTTCTAATTATTTTTTAGAGACCCGGAGAGCTTACTGATCTGGAAATGAACTGATTATTGCCTTAATGAGAGGAAGGGTAATTGTACACCGAGAAAAAAATCCGCGCGATGAGACTCTCTACGCAAGACAAAAAGAAACGATGAAAATTAAAAAAATATCGAGACGAAGAGTTGTTAGCCTATTTATTATGAAACAATTATATGAACACCTAACAAAACAAAATTTCGTTTAATACTAATTAAACTAAGCCTAAAGCAGAAATAAGAATACCACGTATTTATAGCGAAAAGAAACTACGTCTAAGTTGATTTACTCGATTAAGAAAAATAGTTAATACGTCCGGGCCTCATGCTATCATTTTCTTTGATACCAACAGACGAATCGTATCTGATTTGAAGTCCTACCGGCAGCAATCTTCCAACATCAGAGATTCTAGATGCACATTATCATCTTTAGAAATGCGATTTTAAACTCACTATGATACCCGGGCGAAGATCTCCCGAACAGGCAAGTCGTCGACTGGGAAACCTTAAGTTGGAAACGTTAAAAGGCCTTCTTTAAGTTATTAATTCCCTTTGATTATGATATTAATGTGTGGTATTTGGTCTGTGGAAGAGAAAAAAGACCAAACATATTTTATGGACAATTAAGAAGAGCAGTATTGTGAGAGAAATGTGATCACGTGGGTTACACAGAGCAGCCACTGGTTAACCAATAAATAAGTTTTAGTTACCATAGTGTCCCACACGAGAAATTCACTGAAGTGGGGTGGCGGAGTGGTTAGCGCTTTCGCCTCGCAGCAAGAGGAGCCGGGTTCGATCCCAACTTGTGGCACTGGGTGAAAGCTCGAACTATTCTTCCTGCTTTCAGTTTGCAATTTCTTTCGCCACTGGTTGAAGGGGTTTTCCCTTTCCATAAAAACTTGTAGAGGTTAACGGTAATAGTTACCACCCTCTTACACATTGTAACAAGGTCATCTGTTTAAAAGGCAGTATAAGTCGCTAGATGACTGGGGTTACATTTCTGTGGTCGATCGGATATTTCTTCATTCGATGAGTACACTTTCAAACGAAAATTGGGTAATAATATTGGAATTTCCAATTCTTTTTTTAACCCTTTGAGATAATAAAACATACATTGTAGTTCTATCGCAATTACATCCAATATTTTTCCTTTTGGAACTATCATAATGTATACGAAATTCTTGACATTTCTACAGAGCAACCTTAAGTATTTGCAAGGCTCTGGTCACAAAGTCATTTTGTGTCCTTTTAGGCATTTGCCTCACTTTTCGAAGCGTTAACATTATTGGGACAAATTTTTTGTATTAAAACGATCCACATGACGACCAATGTGTTTGCCAAGTACTACAAAAGAAAACATTTAAAGAATTTTCAAGAAATATAGTTTAAGAACATATGCGAGTCTAATCTGTAAATAGTTCAACAAAACTAAATCTTACCACTATATTTGCCACTAAAATTACTTTAGGGACTCTCGAGGAGCCCCTTTGGAATGATGGGTACGGGTTTCCCATCTCCATACTTAAAGATGGTCTCAATAAACGAAAAATCTCAACTAACGAGGACAAGATAGTGTTTTATCACTGTTCGTTTGCAAAATGACTACCGGATTATAAGTTGAAACCGTTTGAAGTCACGAATTCGAAATATTTTAAGCTTTCGTCTCAATTGAAAAGCGGTCGAAAAAGATTCCATGCCGTCGTACGTGGCAGTTACACACAGAGAGTCAGAGACAAATAAGTTGGCGTCCAGTGTGGGAACAATGTTGGCGTAAGGAATATATTTTCGGGTAAAAAAGTACCAGGAAAATCACGTTTTTTCGTCGTGTATCCGGCTTTACCACACAATAACTTAAATCGATTAAATTGCGTTGTTCAATCATTTATTCTTTCTCGTGGTTTTCGTATATGCAATTTAGCCTAAGCCTTTCTATCTGAATATTTTCCTGAATTGCCCATGCAAATCCGGAAATCAAAATGCAGACGACACAACTAACGCCTTCAACATCCCCTTAAGCCTCCGTAACCTTAAAACTGGAAACATACGCGGTTGACGATTTTTATCACTAGGGTGCGATGCGAAATAACATTTTATACCAGAAGGCAATCCTTGTAATCTCAACTTTTTTAGCGTTGTCAGACCAATAAATCATGTATTCAACAATAATAATATTTAAAAGTAGATATTATACCGTAAACCTTTACAATAAAATTCCTGTTATTATTCAGTTCTTGCTCAGATGAAGTTTAACTTTTTCAAGAAACATTTTGTCATAGATTTGTTTTCAAATCTTTCAAAGTAGGTGCACTTACCGATTTAACTTGCATTTGAATGTCTTGAAGAGACAAATAAAAATAAACTGATCTTAAGTCAAAACGTGTTCATTTTAACACTATTGGATTTTCAGATAAATTAGAATTTGAAAAATACATCGTCTCACTGTTGGATAATTATGTAAGTACGTTAAAATATACCAATTTAATATTTTCATTTAATAAAGCGAGAAGAGAAAATTATAATTTTTAATTTTGATATCGAATACAGAAACGATCCGTAGAGTTCGACCCCTTTTTTGAACATAATATTTGACAACTAATTCGTATATAATTATGCATGAATAAAAAATAGATAACATTGAAAATCATAACAGTCTTCTTAGTGTATTTTCAGTAATTTTTTAATTTTTAATTAACGTAGTGTACTTTATGTATTCCTATTTATTTTTTCTTATAACGAAATAAATAGGCTGGGCGAATAAACGAATTAACCGAATAGTTCGATCTAAACGGCAATTTTACATAAATGATCGTTGTCAATGGTCAGTTGGCTCTCTGCCGAATTTGGGTATGAAAATAAGTTCTATTAACTCGAGCGTAGTAACTTACGACAAATTTTTATTTTATTAAATATAATTGAATAACAGATCTAATAGTCTGAATATTAAAAAAAATACCTTAATAGTAGAATTGTATCAGTTTAAAGTACCATTGAACATCCCAAAATAAAAATAAAAATTATTTTGGGATGTTCAATGGTACTTTAAACTGATACAATTCTACTATTAAGGTATTTTTTTTAATATTCAGACTATTAGATCTGTTATTCGACAAATATTTGGGTTAATATTCGGTATAGTATTCGACGAATATTCGGTATAGTATTCGACGAATATTCGGTATAGTATTCGACGAATATCCGGTATAGTATTCGACGAATATCCGGTATAGTATTCGACGAATATCCGGTATAGTATTCGACGAATATCCGGTATAGTATTCGACGAATATCCGGTATAGTATTCGACGAATATCCGGTATAGTATTCGACGAATATCCGGTATAGTATTCGACGAATATCCGGTATAGTATTCGACGAATATCCGGTATAGTATTCGACGAATATCCGGTATAGTATTCGACGAATATTCGGTATAGTATTCGACGAATATTCGGTATAGTATTCGACGAATATTCGGTACAGTATTCGACGAATATTCGTTATAGTATTCGACGAATATTCGGGCCTATTATTCGACGAACATTCGATAAGGTAATATTTGTACTAAGCCTAACTATTCGGTATTTGGTTCAAAAACTACCATTCGTCTCGGTATTCGATTATAAATTTATTGGGTATTCGATATTCGTCTCGATAGGCTAAAAATACTATTCGCCCAGCCTTATAATATTTTTTAAAATAACCCTCGACATAAATAACCCGCAATAAGTTCGTGTGAACACTAAAAAATAATCAATATCTCGTAGGACTCGTGACGTGAGAGCCTTCGTTGTTTAGTTCGATTAATAAGCTTTTACGTACATCATCTAAAATATACGAAATAAATTTACAATAAATAAGAGCACAAAATTACCCTCAACGATTCCCCTAGATGGTGGCACTTCCAACCATTAGCTCGGATTCGTAGGTCCTTGACAAATATTCCGGTCGATAATTCTCCTACAACTCTTCTAAGCCTAACATTTATTCAATAGTTACCGCTTCGTAAACGTAGAGAAATCAATGGAAAATCCTAGCCTCAAAGACGCCTTTTCACCAGAGACATGACAAGATAAATTAGGTAGTTCTCGTTTCATCCCCACAAAATGGAGAATTGGAGAACAATTAGTGTTCAAATAAAATTAGTTGTTAAATCAAGAAGGTGAGAAAAGACTCCGTCAGTGCATTTGATATGTGCAAGTCGAGAACCGGGACTCGCCTCTGAGGTAGAACAACATGAGAATTATGCTTGGTTATTCCAAAACCAGAAAAAAACGCGCGTTATCAATCCGGCTTTTCATCTACACATTTATTGGTGAGTGGTACAAATATTTACGAAATCTTTATTTTTAATGGTTATAGGGTGAATAAACGTCGTCCATCTTTAGTTATCGAAGAAAAAATCGCGAATAATACCACTTCTTCAATCATAAACTTTATTTCAAGCAGGGGTCGGGATAGTAAGCTAGGGGCTCCAAATTCAGTATTCAAACCAAGTTAGTAGAGCGATGTGCCCCCAAAGTAAAATTTGGTCGCGGTCCTGTATAATTTTGCCCACTTCTAACTACAGCTATCCGTTTGTGTTAAACAGCATTATGGATAGTTTTACCTATGCTTATTTACCCAGTATTGGAAACCTACGTTAGTTATCTATTATTTTATTTGGTTACAATATTAAAATTATTAAAATCATAAAAGAAAAGACGCGTGAAATATCGCGATAAAAGTTAATGCATTAAGCGCAAGATGTACAGATACATTTTAAATAACTTATGAATTATTTTTCCTATACACTATAGTGATAATTATATTAATTAATATTGTATAGTAGTGCAATAAATTCGTTTTAAAATTTCAGGACTTTTCGGGAAAATGCAATGTTACGAAATGTGCAGTGAAGCTGTGTTGGAGACGGAAGAGAGACCAAACGTAACCTGTTCCTACGACTGTTTCGAGCCGCACAAAAGAGTGCTGCTTTGCAAGAAAAGTAAACATACTGATTCCCATTCTGGTACATATTTCTTTCTAATGAGATGATGCAAAGATAATTTCGAAATATAATCAATATATACCAATGATATGTGGATAGAATAATTTCAAGCGTAAAGTGTAATTCTTATTGTCCGTTACACCTAGGAGCAACAAACACAAGGAGAACGCAGCTAGCCTTTAAACACGCTAACGAAGGGTTGTGTACGAATTTCATTGGACGAGCGTCACGAGCCTTTACGCTGAACGTTTTACGGGCGTGGGGGAAGACAATTTCCGAATTTTCCCCTTCCGACGGCAGCAGGCTCTAAAGCGTTTAGCCAATGAAAACTGTACGCAAGAAAATCCACGACTTTTGACGGGTTGCATTCTCCTTGTGTGGGGTTTGGTGTTTGTTGCTCCTAGGTTACACTAACTGTATACGAGTAAATGTATTGGAAATCACTTCTTGGTTAAAAACATTGAAAACTAAGGTTTCTTGATTACGAAACCTTAAGGCGATAGGTGCTATTACTGACCAAGAAACAATCCATGTATTTCCGTGCTATTAAATAAATATGAACGTACGAACTTCGAATAGCATAATATCGTGTACTTCATACGTTCGCGGTTACCTTTATTCGGTTCTTCGAAGCAAGACCCAAAAAATGAGAAAAACTAGAGATCTAACGCCAAATAATAAACGTTTACGGTTTTTTCCAGTTTATTTCCGCGTCATTTTCTTTTATGTGCATATCACTGATAAACGTTTTCGCGGAATTGCATTGTTAAGGACAACGCGCTAGTACACTACTGCCAAGGGCAAGGATCTGGGTCTTGGCACATTTTTATTTCCTGTACATTAGAGAGCACTTTGAAATAACACCATCAACCTACACTATTTATAGTTCCAACTTTAGTAAGGGCGACCCTCCCGTATTGATTTTCTATCCCCGCTCTTTAATGCCGTTGCAAGGTTGAAGCTATAGTAAAGACAAATGAAGTGTTCAACAAAAATAAGAGTGCTCTAGTTTCTTTGACCTTGCGAATCGATATTCGTGGAGAGTGTGCCACGACTTTTTATACTATCGGAAGACATCGCGAAAGTTATGTTTTCTTTGTAAAAATATTCTTCTATATCGTGCCATTTACTTGCAGATGAGGTCAGCCCAACGCCCATAGAATGCAAAACCAGCAATGACTGCCCCACCAAGAGATGCGAATTGGCAAAATGTCGCTATAACAAATGTTTCGACAAGAATACCAATCGAACCATACCGAAAGACCATCACACGGGTGTTCGCTTATGCGTTCAACTGGGTGAGGATTTTCGTTTCCTAACTTCAGATCTTGAAGTGGAAGCGCCAAGCTTTTACAAATACGGGTTTATTTAGGGTATAAAAGTTGAACGAGAACGTAATAAACGTTTAAATACTACAAAATAGTTGTTTCCCCTTTTCTGTCAATCGGAATCGCTATAAAAACAGCGCCATTTTATTTTCATATTTACACCACAGCGCCGCTTCGCGGTAGTCGCAAAAATAAACTTGTATAGGTTAATGTTAACGACCGCGCCGCTGGCACGAGCTAATTCGCGCGGCGGCCGCGTCACCATGGTTACAGACATGACTATAAGAACGCTAGACGTTGTTCGTAAAGTTTCACAAGAGGGCGCCACCATTGTTAAGAAGTGAAAAAAGCTAAACTTCTCAAATGTATTAAGAAACCACCACTTTATTTATAGCGGTTTTCACAAAGAAATCATGTTTTTCGTTATAGCTTGGCGCTTCTCCTTTAAAACGGGCCGAAAGTTGAGAACGTGCCAAATAAAATTATTCCAAAATTCCACTTAAGCTAATTAAAATATGAATAATATCTTCATTCTGGAATGGATTGGTCTAAAGGCTGGTTCACACTGGCAGTGTTTTCCTGATTTTCTCTATTTTCTCGTTTTACCACCTTTTCTCGTTGTTCTGGCGCTCGGGAACACGACTGTACACACGGACAAAATTTGCCGGATTTTATCACAGCGAGCGCTGCCGGGGAATGAGAAAACTGATAACCTTTTTTTGAGGGGCGTTGGGCTCGACCAGTCAGCGAGCGTTATGCCGTCACGTGGTAGACGCAAAAATTCTTAAGCCTACTTTTAAAGAATTTCAAAATCCCGTGACAGCGAAACGCTCGCTGATTAGTCGAGCTCAAAGTGCTTCAGAAAACCGGGGAAAAAAGTAGAGATATTTCAACATTTTTTTCTCAGTTTTCTCGTTTACCGGCAGCGCTGACGGCAGAAAAATCCGTTAAATTTTGTCCGTGTGTACAGTCGTTTTCCCGTGCGCCAGAACAACGAAAAAAGGTGGTAAAACGAGAAAATAGAGAAAATCAGGAAAACACTGCCCGTGTGAACCAACCTTAAGGCTTGTCGAAGTTTTGGGTAATTTAGTTAATAATAATAATAATAATAATAATAATAATAGCGGTTTACGTCTAAGTTATAATTATTTCAACGAATATTTTAATATCTTCGGGGAAATGTAAAATTAAATTTTAAATTTACACAAAAATATTAATTTAATTAATGTTCAATCACAGCTTTAGTACGTAAATGAGGAAATTTTCTCAAGATCGGGTAGTGGTTGACTGTGATCGATTTTATGTAAAAACAAGAACGAAACGTTTCGAGACCACTTCTCGTACTTTGTCGCGTGCTTATGTACTATCAAAATAATTTCATTCGCAGCCCTCTACGCTTAAGAAGAACCTTGACCAGAATTTTACTATTAAAAATACCCTACAATGATGTTTTATATTTTAATTAATTTATTATTCCTCCCGCTCATCTGGCGACATTTTGTTTCCATGGTACCTTTTTAAATAGTTCAAGCATTATAAGGATTTTTCAATCACGGTACACTAATAGAAGTTTCTATAAAATACGGGAGGTCACGTGTAAATGTTTTCCTACGTCACTAGCTATAGTAATTGAAGATAGAGAGCGTGTGCTCGAGTAAATAGAGATTTGAAATTTGAAGTCTGACTTCGAAACCCGCGTGCCAATGAAGTACTAAAAAGCTTAAAGACCCCAATTATTATAATATTTTGATGAGTGACAACTTGCTTGACAGCTCTGTCAGCTTGAGTGACCGCTTGGACAATTGTGGATGTTGTACCTTAGCTCTTTTATTGATGCTCATTATGTGTATCATATTAAAGAACAGTCTGAGCCGTCGGTCAAGCTGTCCACGCTATCATTCCTCAAGAAATCGACCAGTCCAGTTATGTGCGGGTCAAAATTAACCCACGAGAAAATGGAATCTTTGTTCTCGGTCTTTAAGCTCGTGGCGCGGAGAAAAACATTTTATTCTCTAATTGTTTTATTGTTGTATTTTATGGAAACACCTATTGAATGTTCCGTGTGAAACAAGGCCTCATTGAATGTTTCTATGGAAATGTTATACAGCGGCCTACTTATGCGTATTTATGTTACATATGATATTACGCTATAGCTATTAGAAAAACGGATTTCAGTAGGGTGGGTTAGGAAGGTTTCCGATTAGTGCCTACGAGCAACAAACATAAGGAGCTAGCCTTTATTCACGCTAACGAAGTGTTGTGTACAAATTTCATTGGTTGCTAAACGTTTTACGGGCGGGGAGGGGGGGGAAACAATTTCCGAATTTTTCCCTTCCGACGGCTGCAGGCGCTAAAGCGTCCAGCCAATGAAAAATGTACACAAGAAAATGCACGACTTTTGACGGGTTGCGTTCTCCTAGGCGTCACTAGCTTAAACTTTCTAGTACTTTATTGGCACGTGCGTTTCGCACGTGGAATTCCGAAATCTTTATCGACTACAGCGCGTGCTCTCTAACTTCGAAAACTATCGCTAGTGACGTAGGAAAAATATTTACACGTGACCTCCCGTATTTTATAGAAAAACCTATTGAGTTCAATAACTCTACTAAAATTAACTAACGAACGGTACATTATTTCAGACGAAAAAAGATACAACCAAAGAGATGATCTAAAATGGGTGAGACCAAAAGAAAGACCGGGTAAGTTTCCCTCGAGTTAATTTCAAGGCTGTCACTTAGTTAAAGCGTGGATAGAATAAACCTACAGGGGTTAGGAAAATAATGCTTGTACGCGTTACTAATTACCTTACACTATACTAATAGCCTACGCTTTTGAAATATATTTCATGAAAATTAATAAAATTAAAAGTAGAACCATACATAACGTAACGTTGCGGTTTTGATCGCATATCCCCCTGAAACTCCAGGGTTAAATCTATTGCCGGTGAAACTATAAGAATATTATTTTAAACAGATTATAACGGATACTTTACATCTGGTAAAGATTCACAGACCTCTGTTATTTTAACAGGGGCCATCGTGGGAGGAATTCTCGTTATTATTATTTTGTGTTTAGTCGGAAAACAGTAAGTACCACTTTCTTTCGCACTAGCAGAATTCGTGTTTTAAATTTTATAACGATCGAAACGTATTCTTAAAAGGAAATATAATAGTAGGGGCTTACATGGCGCTATACCACCAGTAAGCTGTTTCACTTATTGAGGATTATAAGAGTGATATTAACAATTTATTACTCGACAGAGTGCTTTATTCGAAGAACACGATCTAGCCCATAGGTCTTCGAGAGACAGCGACGTGCATCTAGATATTATGCTTCCCGGAACACCATCTCCGGTTCCTTCACCATCCATGGATGCTCCACCACACTACAGTTCAGTCGTGAATAACGTAAGTTACATATATCACACCCAACACCAATAAAGGCGTACAAGGTTTCATTAACGAGAATGCATTTTTGGCATACTATAGAGATCAGGCCCGTAGCCAGGATTTTTCAGTTGATGGGGGCCCGGCAAATTCTTTAGGGGGCACACTTAAAAATCAACTTTTTTCCTAAGACTTATGAGGCTATAACTACTTTAAAATGAGCATGAAGGTCAACACGGGCCACACTGGCGTTTGACATTCCAACAAGTGGTTTAAATAGATATATATTAAATTTATACAAAACGTAAATCGAAGTGGAATTTCCCATCACATTAGTTTGGTCTTTATTTCTTTGTGTTTTTAACACAAATTTTTCGATACCGATAGCGAAACTAAAATGGTGTAAACTGGGAACAAATTGAGAACGTTCTATTATTCCAAACCAATGAAATAAGTCGCAGTTAGTACTTGGGTAAAACTGAATAAATGACTTCACCTTATAGTCCAATCAGTATTTGTACTTAATTACGTGCCATATTATTGTTTCTGTTACAGCTAAAACTTTCAACTTCAAATGGTGAAATGATAATAATATAGTAAAGTAAGGTACACGAAAGTAAATAATATAGTTTGGACAGTTGGACTTAGCTAAATATAAAATATGAATAGGATATTTTTTAATGATTTTTCTAGGGGTCCCAATGATATTTTTCCAGGGTTCCCAATGATATTTTTCCAGGGGTCCCAATGATATTTTACCAGGGGGCACAGAGATTTTTTGAGCGGCACGATGGGGCACTCTCAAATGGTTTTGAGAGGCACAAATTATTTTTGAAGGGGCATTTTTTAAAAATCGCTATTATAGCCGAATTGCGCTTGGCCTTTTCGCTGTCTGGTATATTTTCAATTTTTTTCGTTCTAGGCTATTCACGCGTTACCGCCGACTTACGAAGAAGCGGTAATTCTTAAGAAACAGTTATTAGAAGTCGACAATGACACGTGCTTGATTTTGGAAGAAAATGCTGAACCAAAATCCAGTGATAAACTATTATAAAATAAGCCTTTTTAAGTACAAATTAAAATTTCACCGAACTTATCATCTCTATAACGTTTTTCTCAACGCTTCGTATGAACTTTGGTGACGATAAAGCAGTTTGCGTAATTCTTGTTTCAACTTTTAAAATGCCACACAGTGTAATTAAAGCTTTCAAATTTTAATTTCCAAGGACTGCGTTCTTCCTTCACTAACTTGATCCTACCATTTGCAAAAGACCCCAACACCGCCATTCACACTTCCGATTTTTTTACGGTTCAAACAGGGTACACGAAGTATAACCCTCGACGGTCGGAGCGTTTTGGTGATTAGATGGCAAGTAATCAAATAGTCCGGTGTTATACGCTCCCACCGAAAATGATTATAAAAGGGGAAAGGAAACGGGAGGTTGTGGAATCTCAGACGGAAAAACAGTATGATCTCAAATCAAAATTCTCTTTATTAATCCTTTTTAACAAAAAATACACTCTTAAAAATAACAGGGGACAAGAATCAACATTATAAAATAACAGGAGGACAAGAATCAACATTATAAAATAATAGGTGGACAAGAATCAACATTATAAAATAATAGGTGGACAAGAATCAACATTATAAAATAATAGGGGGACAAGAATCAACATTATAAAATAATAGGGGGACAAGAATCAACATTATAAAATAATAGGGGGACAAGAATCAACATTATAAAATAATAGGGGGACAAGAATCAACATTATAAAATAATAGGGGGACAAGAATCAACATTATAAAATAATAGGGGGACAAGAATCAACATTATAAAATAATAGGGGGACAAGAATCAACATTATAAAATAATAGGTGGACAAGAATCAACATTATAAAATAATAGGGGGACAAGAATCAACATTATAAAATAATAGAATAATAGGTGGACAAGAATCAACATTATAAAATAATAGGGGGACAAGAATCAACATTATAAAATAATAGGGGGACAAGAATCAACATTATAAAATAATAGGGGGACAAGAATCAACATTATAAAATAATAGGTGGACAAGAATCAACATTATAAAATAATAGGGGGACAAGAATCAACATTATAAAATAATAGGGGGACAAGAATCAACATTATAAAATAATAGGGGGACAAGAATCAACATTATAAAATAATAGAATAATAGGTGGACAAGAATCAACATTATAAAATAATAGGGGGACAAGAATCAACATTATAAAATAATAGAATAATAGGTGGACAAGAATCAACATTATAAAATAATAGGGGGACAAGAATCAACATTATAAAATAATAGGGGGACAAGAATCAACATTATAAAATAATAGGGGGACAAGAATCAACATTATAAAATAATAGGGGGACAAGAATCAACATTATAAAATAATAGGGGGACAAGAATCAACATTATAAAATAATAGGGGGACAAGAATCAACATTATAAAATAATAGGGGGACAAGAATCAACATTATAAAATAATAGGGGGACAAGAATCAACATTATAAAATAATAGGGGGACAAGAATCAACATTATAAAATAATAGGGGGACAAGAATCAACATTATAAAATAATAGAATAACAGGGGGACAAGAATCAACATTATAAAATAATAGGTGGACAAGAATCAACATTATAAAATAATAGGTGGACAAGAATCAACATTATAAAATAACAGGGGGACAAGAATCAACATTATAAAATAACAGGGGGACAAGAATCAACATTATAAAATAACAGGGGGACAAGAATCAACATTATAAAATAATAGGTGGACAAGAATCAACATTATAAAATAATAGGTGGACAAGAATCAACATTATAAAATAACATATAATAAGGCAAGGGGACTTATGGTTTTTAAACGAGACTTTTTCCGGGCGTTTTCTAGCCTGGTAATCTCTTCGGGACTGCACAGGAAAATGGGGTTTTATCAGGGGGTCTACGCTATCTCGCGGTATTGGTTATTGGAGGAAACTCTAGATTGGGGGCGAATTTTGTCAGTTTGAGGGTGGGGGACTTTACTTGACTCGTTACCTTGACCCAGTGAATTTTTACTGGGAATTTAGGAGAAACTACTACTGATCAATTGTCCTTTTGTCTGGTGTCTTCGCTTGCCTTGGAGAGGAGGGGTTTCTTCTCTTCGTTCGCGCGGGGGTCTCGTTCTCTCAGTTGCAATGGAAGGCTGGGGAGTCTTTCTCTGGAATTTGACGACTGTGCTGTACTGCCGTGCAAAGCACAAAAGCATTAACAACCAAAACCAAAATATGGAGAAAACCCGCGAAATTCAAACTTTCTTTGCCTTAAGATACCCCAACTTACTTCTTTCAAGTTTATATAGTAGACTTGGATTTTTCAACTCAAATTATATTCTGGTACTAAACAATTTACAGGCCAAACGATATTTAAAAAATATCATTAAAACCGTGTCTTAAAACGCGAAAAAAATGCGTTTTGATTTGACCTTTAAAGAAAATAAACACATTAATGCGTTTTTGGTTTGAAAATAATGCAAAAACCTAAATAATGCATTTTGCAACAAAATTTCTCTAAGAACAAAAATTTTAAATTCGAAAATTAGTTCGAAATTGAATTTAACGTATAAAATAAGGAGAAATAAAACCAAAATCTGTAAATCGAAAATTTGGTCGTTAATGCTTTTGTGCTTTGCACGGCGGTGTACGGGGTTCCGGGTTCCGGGATTTTCGGATTACGCAAGTAGGCTCCCAGCAGTCTTCGTCGGGATAACTCTTTCGGACATGAACGGGAATCTCGAACTCTGGATTGGATTTACGTCTCTCGCTCTCTTGGGATTTGGATTGGCCTTCTTTCTGGATTCATTGATTTCCGTAGCTGGATACGTCTGGGGACTCGCTGAACGTCGTTATTTATGAATGTTAAATGATAGGGGACCCCATGATATCATTTCGACTTCGCTAAAGTTTCTAAGTTTTGGTTTAAAGTTTGAAGTTTCTAAGTGAAGCGTCGGGCCATGGCGGAGCAGAGCTTCCGCCTGCGAGTCTCTTACTTCTCTTCTTGTTTCGAGGGTGCGGGGTCTTTTTTATACCCTCGGTCTTGTCACTCATTCCTTAATGATGGTGCTCTTTTTGGGCATTGGGTCCCTGGGACGTAGGGGGGTGGCTTACGCCTTTGACAATGGTTCTTTGGGGTCTACGTGACTTGACGAATTTGAGGTCGGTGGCGAGTTGGGGGTCCTTTCATCCTATCGCGTCTTTGGTAACCTTGGCCTTGTTGCTGAGGGATCCAATGCACGATTTATATTATGGCTATTTTTAGAAATTTATGATAGTTTCAAGGTTTTTTGCGTGGGGCTCTCTATTGAATTCTTTGAGGCCTGGGCTTAACACTGAAATCTACATTACTTTACATTTAACTTTAATATTTGACTAAAACTTAATGGAGATCACACTTAAATTACATTTCTAATCTTGGGCCATCAGGCCATATAGTTCCTTAGGGACTTTATAGTTTAGAAGTGACTAGGGGGCCAACCTTTATTATATACAGGACTTAAACTTAAATTTCAACTTAAAATAGTTAGTTTGATAGATTTAGATATTTCAATATTATAAGAGGGGGGTAAATTACATGGTTTACTTATAAAAATAGAATGTAACCCTTCAGGTTCATTTTCACCCGTATACTTATTTTTTTTTTTTACTTTTTCTGTGTTTTATTTACTTTTGTTATTACGTTTTCCCCGCACTCTTGACCCTCTAAATTTACAGTTCTTGTTAAGTATTCTTAAAGCCCCCTACATCAAATATCTTAGAATTCCGAGCTCTATTTAATGAAACTAATCCCAGTGTTAAATATAAATTTAATTTAATGATAAACTTAACACTTAAATAACTTTTGAACCATACATACAAATTAATTATTGTTTATAAGCTTTATAGAACTCGATCAAACCCCACGATAAAATATAAAATTAAGATAATTAATTAAACCATTCTCTCAATATAAATTATAAACTAAATCCCTGCCTTCAGCAATACTAAAATTAATCTCTCACTAATTAAAGTGTTTTTCTCTCGGTCACAAGACCATGGTGCAATATATTCAGCGAACTTTCCCAGCCCAGATTTTCCCTAAAACTTTCCGAACTAAACCAGTAAAGCTCCCTCAGCTCACAGCGATCCCATGAACTCATTTAAAGTCCACAGGCTTCATATTAACTACCAGGTAGCGATAACCCAACAAAAGTGCTCGTTTTCCAAGGCCGTCGCCACAGGGTCAAGAGGGCGCCCGGACGTTTCCGCTTGGAGACAGAAAATCGGGAACATCGAGACTCTCTGGCACCCCCCCCCCCGCAACCCCGAGCGACCTTTCGTGGATCGGACCACATCATACATCCCATGACAGGACACGAGTCTTAGGTGCACCAATGAACCAAATAAAATGGGAGGTCACCAATCGCTTTTTATTTTCAACTCCGTCTTGGAATCCCTGAAATAAAACCAAGAGACAGAGCCCCAAAAAGACAGAACTCTGCTTTTGGCAGACCTCGAGAGAATTCTGACTCTGGAAAGAACTGAGGAGAACTGAGAAGAATTGGACAGAGCTCGAGAAAAAGACCATGTCGAGATAAAGATAGAATAATGCGCGATGAAGTCGCGCTTAGATATTAATTAACCCTCAATGCAGCCCTCATGACCGAAACAACTCTCACCAACTGCCTAGATGACCTACATCCAGGACATTCTGACCGGAAGAGTATAAGCCGAGAAGTAATGAATCCGGGAAGCGTAATGCCCTCAACACCCTCGAATCACCTGTTGATCACCCAAAATCTAGACGTACCGAGGGAAGAAAGCCAGATGACCGAGACCGATTCCCTAGCATAGCCGGACATTTCGGACTGAAGCCCGAAGTACCTACGCCCCCGTCAGCTTGTGAAGTAAAAGAATATAGGAAGAAACCCGCAATCCGGCCGCCAAACCGTAGACGAGTAAATGAAGAGAATTAAAGAAAAGTGTGAATAAAGAAACGCGTAAACAAGCAATCCCCAAAGACGTCCCGTTCTGTGAAGTGCGTGTGTCGGGCATCTTACGTAAACTGAGGAACGAGAAAACCCGTAAACGGAGAGACGACAACGTAGCGGAGGACACCGAAATTAAATGATGAGTAGAATTTCCATCATAACCCCCCTCCCCCACATTGTAGAGTACCCAGGGTCGAAATACGAAGTAGCCAGTGAAAGTAGAGAAAAATTTTTAGAAAGAAAGTTTAACCCCACGCTATTGTTCGAGAAAAAGGTTTAAAGCAAGCCCCCTCGAGGTTGAGAGTTCATTTCGCTTCGTGTATTTATACAGTTCGGACTACATATTTCCGTTCGCATTGTACCCTCGTTGTAGCCATTTTTGTTTGGTTTTATTTTGAGTTACTATTGCCATTGCTTAATTGTCGAATCTCTAATTTTAGTAGTTTAATTGTAGTGTTTATTATTTAGTATAAGTGTATATTTGTTTCTGCCCCCTCCATCCTTTGAAACCAAGATGCCTGAGAGTAGGGATACCGGAACTGATCCCATAGAAAATAGTAAGAGATAGTTTCATTATCAAATTTAAGGTCAAAGAGTGTATATTTTAGTGTTTAAATTCCCCTCGTACATTGGAAAAAAGCTAAAAGAACCATAGTAGTGATGGCCTAACCATCACTAGAAGCAAAGTAAAATTACCCCGCCAGTTCTCCCCGCAATTTGTTCATTTCTGTATTTAGTGTTTTTATAAAATTCAGTGTCAAATAAAGATTTTGTGATTGATTAATGACAAAGGGTTTCCATTCTGAATTCGAATCTCCCCCAATTTTCTTTTATTTCTTTTCCCCATATGTAACCCCCTCTCTCAGATTTAATTCACGCCACGAAAGGCCACGTCTCGCATTTTGTCGCCAACTTCCCCCCCGCCTTGGTGAACCATCACATGACAAAGTCCTTTAAAATTCCTTAAAAACGTTACAAGAATTATGGCGTAGGAAACTAATTTATTATAGCGATATTACGTTAGTTACGTCAGCTTAACCTTAAACACATACTGACGAAAAGTTAGAGGGGACATTCATAAAGACTTACTTCGCTTACCGGATTTCAAAACAAGACGAGGAGTACGCAAAACCTTGAAACACTCGGGGACTTTACATGAAATATAAAATGGAATGAAAATGACAAATTATTGAAACAAAAACAAGAGATTGCAACCGAGGTCCGAGGCGGTTACAGAAGACGAAAATAACTAATACATAGCTATATAAAAATCGTAATAACGTGGCCAAACTGCTCTCTACCGTAAACTATATTGTACTATAACAAAAACGTTATTTGCTATTGTTCAAATAGTAAATTTATTGGCAAAATATTTAATATTACTATTACCATGAGCCGAGCTCACCCTGTTATGGTAAATAGCGCAGCCGAAAATGTGGCGCAATCACTCTCGATAACCTAGAAACTGCCGTCTGCTAAACAGTAGTTGCACAGATCCTGGAAGTCGTTGCGCTTATAGAGATGCCAAACTCTGCCGAAAACGCAACAAGAGGAAGACCATGAATGTTTCATTTCAGTCGCTAGGATAAGAATTGCTTTAGTATTATGGCGTTGGACACGCGCCGCCACTCAAAAATTATATTAAAGGGCAACGTTTTTAACTTTACTAACTTTCAGTGCCAAGGCTTAGCGTGAAATTTACTTTCTAAAATTTTAAGACCACTTTTTGATGGAATGAAAATAAGCAAGAATATTAATCCGTAAAACCCTTAATTTATGATTACCAAATAATTTTGTAAAAGTACAGGTATTTTTCTAAGACTCAAGAGTCATTTCCTTGGCCGGTTAATTCACCTAAGCCCGGAAATGTTTTGTAGATCGAGTCAACGACAAACGCCTGTCTCCTTATTGGCTCAGGTGATTACGGAAAACGCATAAAGGAACCGTCCATCGTAGCCCCAGGTGGTAGAAAGGGTAATGATATAGTTCGATATTCATGGTTGAAATGAATTCGTTCATGGGAGACGCAATCTTTTTGAAAAAGGTACAGATTACCTAAGTCATAATCATAAACTATTTAGGGGGTTATATTTCATGAATGATACCGCAAGAAACTGACATTTTCTTATAATTGAAAAGTAAAAATCAATTTAAATTACTTGTTAATATACCGATTAAATTTAATTTATTACGTTTATTTATATTAGTTAAGTTTCAACTTGGTTTCTTCTTCTTTGGCGTTAGCCCTCAAAATGTAAGTAAATAACCAAAATAAAAGAACCACATGTCGAAAACGATTCCTCCCCGCGTACAGGTGGCGCTGAATAGACGCTTCAATAAATCATCATCCAAGGAAATCGCCAAGAAGAGATATTTCCGGGAACCAGACCCGCAAGTTACTGTTTATTTAAACAGTGTTTTTGAAATAATGGAAACTTTTTACCTGTACGGTATGTAACAAGTGTTTCCTTTGAACCAGGTATTTTTTTATATATTAAGGCTTAGAAAAAACACTACGTTCTGTTTACGGTTAAAAAGTATACATTATTTCAACAAGCACTATATAAACAGTAATTTGCAGTCCTGGCTCTCGAAAATATTAATTATTGGCGATTTCCTTGTAGATGCTTTATTGGCGAAAATTTGTAAAAACAAAGTTTTCTAGTGGCAGAGAGTTTTGCATCTCTATAAACGCAGCGTCTCACAGGGTAATAATTATTCGACAACAAATAGAGAGATAGGTAAGATTTCAATAATTAAAAAAATACACCGTACGATAGAACAAATCTTTCCTCTATTTTATAGCATCTAGTTAATATTTATACAAATAGGTTATTTTTAGCACTAGTCACTCACATATTTCTTTGATTAAAAAAAAATTCGGTTGCAACCGAACCGGGAAACTTAGACGTCAAACTGCACTGTCGTCTGCATTTTCGTCAATAGGCGGTTCAATAAAACCAAAGAAAATGTAGATGAGGAATAGAGAATAGAATTGCAGGAAGAATTAAAACTATCGACATTTGACGGTCTTTTGCGTTATAAATGTCCGGTGGGTAGTAATATTTCATTAGACGGCGTTTACATCATAACATTACAAAAAGGGAGTGGCCTTTGCATATCCGGACATGAATTTTTCATTTTTATCTCTTTATTTTCTTGGATACAACCGAATCAGAAATTCACTAGGAAGTAGTGATACACTAGGCCCGGACGAGTAAGCTACTCATATCCATAGTTCTTGCCGTCTGGGCTTCAAATGGTACAAAAATAAGTACTGGTTTTCACAGACAAAAACAGACAATAATTTAGTAGTTAAGTGAGCTTCTCGCTTTGGCCGCTAGGGTTGTTCTACATATACGTTTTTGGTATTTTCCGTTGCCCTTCCACTTAATATACTTTATTGCATCATTCGCAAACTTAAAATCGTTATTCCCTACACAGTATTTTTTTTATTACTATGAGTTACTAGGCGGAAATTATTCCTGAAAGCAAACCTCACGTAACATGAATTACTCGATTCTTGCTTTAATGAGATATTTCATTTCTATGATGAATACTAGTAGCCAGTGGAAAAAACCGTAAACTTATTTTACGAATATTCGCGAAAATTCCAACCTTTTATACAGAACGTGCCTTTATTAGGCTTAACTTTTTCAAATATTTGGAATATTTTTTAAATCCCCATTTAAATAGTTACGTAGTTTTGGCTTTCAGACGCCACAGTGAATTTTATGTAGAGCAAAATGAGTAATGAATCAAAAATGTTTCCTACCTTCATACATATCTATTACAAAATATAAACAATAAAAAATCATAAATAATTTCGAAATAAACAGAACTTACTGGAGCGTTCAACGTTTTTAAGGTTTGATTATGAAGTTTACACATACGCGTCAAAGGAGTTTAATTGGCGCTGTGTGTAATTTCTACCTTGCGACGCGACCATAGATATAAGAAATTTATATAAAGGTCTAGATAAATTTCGGGGCGTCTAAGCCTAACATAAAATACGGAATTGACCCCTAGCAGACACCGAGGAAGGCACGTGACCAAGAGCGCGAGCTCTCTTAGCATATTAGTACAAAAGGCTTGACCTTTCCGCAGGCCGTAGTCTTTAGACACCATCTGTTGGTGACTTTTAGTAAATTTTTAAGCAGGAGACAATGGCTCTCGCGACGATAGCACGAGCTTTCTTACCGATAGATAGCGCCTTATAAGTATAGCCTGCAGAAATTTACGCGTTTCTGCTAGCTGTCACCTCGGTATTCACTCCCTTTGAAATATTTTATCTAGACCTTTATATTATACGCGACGCAAAGAATCTCCGTTGACAGCCAATTTTTAATTTTAATTTGAAAATTGATACGATTGAATAACGAAACTGACATTTACATCGCCGAAATAATGAAAAAAATTGGAATTGGTAAACTTAATTTATTAATATAAACATTCGCTTCGTTTCTTAAAGTATTTATTTTCCAATTTAATTTCAAAAACGCCACTGGTATTCATAGCCATCAACCAAAAGAGATACGCTACTAATTTGTTCTCACTAGCATTTCTTCGGTTAGCGGCGTTACTTCTGACCAAAACTTAAACTACGCACGAAGCCTAAATGAATTATGGACATTAAATTCGTTTTCGTGTAGCCTGTTATCACAAAAAATACTATCCCATACACTAACGTGTTGTCGAAATATTCAAAAGAAGATGGCGTACTTACTTTGTATAATAGTTAATCAAACCCTTCAAGCTATCCTCTAAAACACGTCGCAGAAATAGTTGCAGACTCCGACTGTCAAACATTTTTCGACCTAATTTGGACTGTTTTACAAAATTGTTGACTGAATACGTTAATTGGGTTTCGGCAATCATATATAAATACTTATACAGAGCTATTCAATGCCTTTTCTAGGCAAATAATCGTCCAAAATAACACTATTTATTAGGCCTAGCCTATTTTAAACCGTACATAAATGTACATGTAGACCCCTAGTGTGACTAATAAACTGGATTTAGCGCATTCGTCAATAACCTTTGAACCGTGCTGTCTTTCCCATCCGAAAATAGTAGTAGAGGTGAGATTTCGCTAGGAACGGCTTAAAAATTTGGCAACGAGTTTTGCTTGGTTTCGTAAATTTGCTATTCGGTAAAAAGATTCTCCAATCAGAAAGCGAAGCGGATTTTTGTCTTAAATTTACGGTAAATATTTTAGGCTATTTTATAAACGTTTAGGCCTACATAATTTATTGTCGGGCTAGCATGAAAAGCGCCAGAAATTCGACGTGGTTATTTTGATTTTAATTAGTCAAAAAAAACAATATTAGTCATTTTAAATGTAATACTTCAAGCTGAACTTCAAAATGTAGACTTCGGTAAGGTTGTGTTCAAACGCGTAGGAAAACTTAATTGTTTCAAGTGATATTTAACTGCAAATGTATTTCGTTCTGAATTTTTTTATTTTGTAATTTTCTATGTAGGAATGGGCTTAGTCTTCTTTTACCCGTTTATTTATTTATTTATTTTTTAATTTCGTCATTCCGAATCGGTGTGTATTTATTTTTTTCCTTAGCGAAATGTCCGAATCTTACGAGGATTTAAAAACTAAGGCATCTGAACAAACGTCTATTACCCCAGAAGATATTATTAAAACATCTTCCGGTAGTAATGATAACCGGGCGTCAGATGTTAAAAGTGTTGAAATTTCTACCACAGTTGACAGAAATCATGGTACAAAATCTATTAGTACGGAATTACAATGTGATGAAAGAGTCGAAGATGTTGAAGATGGTTACTTAAGTCCCTCGAATGATCAATATACATTTAAAAACGGTGTCGGTGTTAATGAACTCAGGCTAACAAACACACTGCCAATAAACAATGACAGTACAAAATTAACAGTTGAGTCCGTACTATCAGAATTAGAAACGGAAAAGAGAGTCGTGGACCACTACGAACGTAAGATTCTCACAAATCAAAATTATCATAATCTTATGACAAAAACTGAGTTAAATCCACAAATCTCAACATCGAATTTACAACCAAGCACTAGGCATACTGTCACAATAAGAGGAGGAGTAATATCCAATTCAACGGGATCATTCTCAACGTCACATACCCAGAACAACAATCGTGATGTCAAAAACACTTGTCCTAGCACTAATCTACATCCATCGGTGATATCCACTTATCATTACCGTCAACCGGTTGCTACAGCTGAAGTCCAAAAGACCTCGTGCCCAATGTTCGCTGTTAATACGGCTTTTTCAAATAATAACGATTACGAATCTTGTGATCAGAATTTTAACCACTTGCCGGCCCAGAGCATTCCATCTCAATTACCCACCATTAGAACAAGTTATCCTAGCTACAGAGAACCACAAACCCTATACAATTTCTCCGTAAACAATAACGCGGGGAAAACATCGGACGTCACTGATAATAGGGATTATTGTAACAGCCAACTTGTAAACCCTCAAAGTAATTCGAACGCTTATGTTAGTGACCTAATTGGATATATACCGGATTTTTCGGACTTGTATCAGGAATCTCTTTCTTCTCTGTGGCAGCCATACCTGGAGAGCGATCTTGCGAATTTGCCTCATCCATCTTTACAAGTACGTACTTTCATTGAAACTAAGGCTATGAATTTTACCTATAAACTGGCTATTTTTGTCACCGAGGCCGTTAGCACCCCGGTAGTAAATTCACATTACTAGGAAAAGGGGACCATAAAGTTTTGCTTAGCGTTCCCTCCCATATGGGGCAAAGAAGTACTTACTCCCAATAATTAAAAATAAAGAAATAATTTATTAAAGCTTATTACAAGAGTTTATTTTTAGTTTCACCTTATTTATGATAATTAATCATAAACTAAATTTGAATATCATTTCAGTTTCTTGGTTCTAATAATGGACTACCAAAGTTCCAAAATTCCGCTTCCGCCGAATCTTACTCAGGCCCTCCTCAGTCAATAGGTTCGTCCTCTGACATGGACTGTTACTTGGATCGCCAGCAAAATCTAGAACATCCGCCCTATTCGACCTCGAACTCGAACAATATACCTCCCTCTAATACTGGAATATATTGGACTCAAGAGTCACTGCAAGTTCCTCAGGTTCAAGCTCGCGTTTTCAGTCAAGCTGACGGAAGCAATGCCGAATTGCTACCCCTGATTTCCAGAGAAAATGAAAATTTTCACACTGATATTATTATGTCCACCAGTCAAAGCAACTCTCAGACAGTTCCAGCCGCACCTGATATGTCCCCGAAATATATACCCCTGGCGTCATACCAGTCCCAGAATTCGTGTACCACAACCCCTCAGGTCGCGTGGCCTTTACAAATTCGATCATGCACCAGTTCACAATCAGCTAGGGGTTACCTCAGTAATCAGGTCACTACGCAGGCGGCTCAAAATCATCAGTATCACGCTTTCCAAAATGTACCTCAATTCAGATCGTCGTATCCTTCTTCGACAACGTACGTCCCAAAATGCGTTCCAAGTGATGATATAAAAGCTAAGACAGCCGAATTCGCTAATAGAGAAACTCACGGTGTCAGTGTATTGAAGAGACTACTTTCTTCTCCACCTAATCAATTGTTAGCCCAAAAAATAGTGCCAAGCGTAGAAGAATCCTCTAGTAGTTTGAAGATCGAATCTGTTATTGGAAGTGGAAACTATCAGCCATCCTACTATACATCGTTTCGTAAAGAGTAAGTTGATCTTGTTTGTATCGAAAGTCTTACCAGCTTTATTTAATTTTTTTCCTACTATTGATCAGGGACCAAACCTCATTACCAGTTTCTAGAGGAAATCCAACTCTGGACAATCAGAATGTTACTAATGAGCAACTAAATTCCAATATCAACTATCAAATTAACTTTAATCCGACAGTAGAAACACCACACAGCGTATCTGCCTCTGCATATACCTTAACACCATCTGTTTTGAGGTACCATTATGGCCTATTTATCCAATTATCTGACCGATATTGATATTCTTCACGAATATTAATGCCTCGTAGTTTTTGGGAGCAATTAGAACATATCAAACGTCAAAGAACTGTGAGAGAACTATTAATGCGTCAGAGGCGGTGTGTCAATTACCAACATTTACCACAAGCTCCTCATTCCAGGATTGCTCTACCGCAACAACCAAATACTGGACTTCCACCACCTTACTGTGTTAAGTACGTACTTTGAGATATTTCTAGATTAAACATTAGTAGAATTAGAAGTATATAATATATGCCTTAAAAGAAGTATTCAACTTCTTAAACTGCTATTTCATTAAGTAAATAGTGTAATTCTTACATTTGTCGTCGGTAGGCTGAGTAATTTTTAGCGGTGTATTAGTTTGGCTGGGAACTCGTGCCCATTGTAAACTGCTCTGAGCCTACCAAATTGTTTCTTTTTGACATCCTATATGGATTCTTATCTTGTAAGAGATATACTTCCGGTAGAATGTAAATAACAAACTTAATTTCAAAACAGGTGGTCTGTTCTTGGGAAAAACGCTGTCGTAACTAGTACAGCAACTTTAAACGCTCAATCTTTAGGAGTCAATTCTGTGGCTGGAAACACGATACATCCATCGGTAGCGTTTAAAAATGGCCAACAAGCTTTGAATAAGACCAATTCCACCATAGTACCAAACAATTTCCAGAGCGCTCCCGCTTCCAACAATTTACAGCGAGCGCCCACCCACAACAATTATCAGAGAGGGACCGTTCCCAACAATTTTCAAAGAGGGACCGCTCCTAACAATTTTCAAAGAGGGACCATTCCCAACAATTTTCAGAGAGGGACCATTCCCAACAATTTTCAAAGAGCGCCTGCCCCTCGCAATTTTCATACAGTCTCGGGCACTAATTGCTTAAGGGTTCCTGATCCCCATGGTTTTCAAAGAGGACCTATCCAAAACAGTGTAAAAACCACTTTCCTCAACAACAACGTAGAGAGACCCTCGTTAGTATCCAACATGACAAGAGCACCATCACAAAATCTACACGGACAATCTATGTCAATTAATCCACGGGGTCCCATTCCAAATTGTCCAAGACCACCAAATCACCGTGAGCTTTTTTAATATTACTGACAAAGATTTACCGATTTTATTTGATAAATATTTATCTATTTGTACAAGCTCAATTATTACTTCCGCACCTACCTCCATTTAGAGAGGGTAAAATCAACGCCAAGGAGCATAGACCAAGACATTTTGATATCACGCAACTAGAGATAGGAGCATTTGTGGTAAGCATATGGGTTAAATTCCAAAATACTCCATATTCTGTAAAGTTAAAATATACGTAGAAAAACATATATAGTTAGATGCTGGTTTGTACGGAATATTTTGTCATTTGTTATGGTTACGTGGAAAGTTAGATTAATGTGGAATATTCATTGAAATGTCCTGCCTTCCTTATAGGTTAAATCTCCAGAGGGTAGTAAGAACAGGGTAAAAGTAATTTTCACAAGAAGGTAAGATAAATTTATCAATTCTATTTTATTGCTATTGAGAATTTCCATTTAACAAAATTTAATAGATGTTAAATAAGCTGTATAAAAATGTTATAAAATATTAACAAAATTGTTTATTTTGGTTTCGATAATAATATCATAAAATGGTATTCCGTTTCGTAACTTGACGAGTGATCAAAAATCCAAATCCACCCTTTTCCTCTAGGCGATTTGTATATGAATTTGAACTAGCTCTTCCCAATATCGTTCTCGGCGGAGGAATTGGATATGCCCTCGCCATGTTTTGCATCCACGTACCGTTCGTTACGATAGACGCTATATCATGCAGAGATAACATCCTAAGAATTTTTGTCAATCGACAACCTTTTATGTTCCTGGGAACTCGAAATACCCGACAGGGCAGTGGAAGCACTAACGTCTTCGATACCACGAAACGCGTCGATGTCACTTCTGGAGAGCTTGCGAGAAATCCCTTGCATAAGGTACCCGTAGAGTTTTGTTTCTGGCTTATCCTCTTAAAGCGCATGGCAAAATCATTAACCTAATCTAATTTCACCTGCAGTTTGTTCTGAAGAAAAACCAAGCTGAGAAATTGAAATCTTATTTATGGGGTTTTGACGAGAGATTTCGAATCATGCTAAACATTCCGATACACGAACCAATACCACCGCGCGATTTAGAATCAGCGACGCCGAAAGAGTTGGAATCGCTGCATCCTCTTAAACCTATACTACCGTTACTGAATTTTCAATGGCACAGAGCCGAATTACTACTGAAACAACGTCAGCAGGCACAAGGAGCGACCATTACCAATTCCCCGGAAACCAGAACGGCCACCACTAACGAAGCGCGCCAACAAGGAATAGCCCAAAAGAGTTAGTAGATATATTTATCTTTCCACTAATAAATACAATTGCGATAAGTTAGCTGAGATATATGGACTTCGCTCCTTTACTATTACTTTTTAGGACCCGCTTCATCGACCCAAGTAGTAGTTCCTAGCAAAGTAATTTTCTGTTCAGCGCCGTCTTCGGAATCCGATGTCCAAATCGGGAACGAGAGTATTTCCAACGATGACATCGAAGAAAAAATTAGGAAGATACCGGAGAGTAAAATTCCCGGAATTGTAAAACTTCCTAACGATTTTCGACCGGAAAGCAGGACATCGACCGACAGCGCGTCATCCCAGTCACCGATTGACTTGACCAAATTATCCACTGACGCGGAGGACAATTCTTTGGACTTCTGCACGTGCCGAATTAGTTGTCGATCGCTTCGTTGTTCTTGCGCTAAAGAAATGAAAAATTGCAATCCGTCGTGCAAGTGCAACAATTGCGATAATCCTTTGAATATTTTGGAGGTGAACGGAGTAAACGTTGAAGACGCGAAGAAAGACCCTTGCCTCGTCGCTAATGTTTACAAAGTAAAAATTAATTTCCAATCATTTGATAAAGCGTATTTCCATTCTTTACGATACTTTTACCTAGGTTATGAATCTAGACTACTACTTGAATCGGACCTTCTCCTTGGGTTGTTGTTCCGTAAAAGTGCGATATTTGGATTGCATTCCGGGATTGAAAAAATGCCCCGACTGCGGCGCGGAATTGAGATATTCTTGGTGCAAAACAATTGTGTGCGTCGAGTCCAAGTACCGAAGAAATCATTGCGAGGTACGGTATGGTTTTTAAGTTTTAGTTTTTGGCAGAAAGTATTTAATTTTCCCGTTGTGTAACGGAATTTAATTAAGGTTTGTAATAAGTGCTCTTTTCCGGAGTTTCAACAAGATTGTTCGTGTAAGACCAAGAAACAGCCAACTGATTAACCGGTTACTTAAAATAATACCTTTTCAGTGTTTTGTGTCGTAGCTAAAAGTGCTAGCTAATATAACAACGATACTGTTTAAACGTAATTATGTTGTTAGTAACTTTAAGAAATTAAGGCAATTTCCAAGTATTATTTTGGTTTTTAAATTAAAATTTTGTTAAGCATTTGCAAAAGTTGCCTTTTATGATAATCTAATTTTGGACATTCATAGATAGTATATCGGTTAGTTATAAACCTTAACAGTGATGTTTATCTCTGTCTAAACTAAATTTTTGTTTGATTTGGCAAAACAATTGTTTTAAAACAAATAAATGTATCTTTCAACACGCAGCTATACGTGGCCCAAATTTCTTTTAAACAAATAGCTCCCATATTCCGGTTTTTTAAAGAAGTTGAAGACCTATAGCGTTTTTTAATCTAAATTAAAACTTAAATTTTCAAAGTTCGCAGGGCCGTTTTAAACTTTCCGTATGCCTTAGGCAAAAATCTCTCATTTAACAACTTTTCGGACCTTCGTAGGCCCTATTATATGCAATCGTACGCCCTAATGTCTCCTAAAAGTTTCGTAGGCCCTAGACACTTTTCCTAGTCTGCCTTATGGATAAGGCGACCCTGAAACTGAAGGCTCGAGTCACTTTGAGTGGACAACTGCGTCTAGATTAAGTTATCTCACTTTCATTAGCAAGCAGCAAGAGGAGTTGGGCTCGATCCCATCTTAAGGCAGTGGGTTTAAACACGCAACAACTCCTTCCGCGATGAGTTTGCAAGTTCTCGCCCCACTGGTTAAAGGCGTTCCCTTTTTATAGGAACTTGTCGAGGATAACAGTAATAGTGAGCTGTTGGCTCGGGTGTCATGAAGAGCTTGTGACCACTCTCCAACGTGTTGTAACCCGGCCACCTAAATTAAAGGTTCGTGCTTTCTTGGGTCTACATGTAAGGTGGTGGGGTGGCGGAGTGGTTAGCACTTTCGCCTCGCAGCAAGAGGAGCCGGGTTCGATCCCAGCTTGTGGCACTGGGTGAAAACTCGGAACAACTCCTTCTGCGTTGAGTTTGCAAGTTCTCTCCTCACTGGTTTAAGGGGGTTTTCCCCCGAGCTCTTCGGTTTCCCCTTCCATAAAAACTTGCTTAGGTTAACGGTAATAGTTAGTGTAGGGAGCTGTTGGCTCGATCGTGTGGCATGCAGGGCTTGCCACCACCCTCCTACGCATTGTAACCCGGCCACCTGAATTAAAAAGGCTTCAAAAGTCGCTTGATGACTTAGGCCTAAGGTGGTGCCTTGGGTATTAGCCTAGCTGATTATTTGGTTTGTCTTGTATATTAGCCTAGCTGATTCTTATTATTACAATTATTAAATATTTAAAAAAACAAATTTAATATAATCTAAAAAGTGTTAGTTTAAAATTATATGGTTAGAAACTAATGTCAGTTAGTCACGACGTGCTGACCACTTTATTAAGCTAGGCACACTCTCGCTGAAATGGACGTATCGCCAACGGGTGCTTTCCGGTTTCTCCAACTCAAACAAAGATTGTCAACTCTGGAAAAGGGTGATGGGGCAGCACTCACCTCCCCCCCATGGCTACGCCTCAGCTTATTGTACACATGTAGTTTTCTAGGCACATCTCCCCTACGAGTGTTCTAACGCGAAGTTCAAACTTTTTTTATATTTCAAAATGAGAGGAGTGGCCCCAGCGATAGAAACTGGCCATCCTTGATAATTGAAAGGGCCCCCAAAAATCCTACTTAAGGGGACACAAATTAATAAATTAAAAAAAAATTGCCAAAATTGCTTTAAAAAACCAAAACACTTCCAAAGTCCCAAAATTTTAAATTACACTACGGTGCCTTTATAACAAATGTTATTTATGTTTGCTATTCTATTATGACCAGACAGTAAGTAACTTAATCACTATGATCTCTCTATATAAAAATTTTGAAAATAATTGTTTGATAAAAGTGTTAACTTTCCGGAAAAAATAACTGTGGCCAAAATAATTATGTGAAAATAATTAACTTCACGAAATAAATTAAAATAACACCTAGGTGTTAGAGGTCTGTGCTCCGGACATCTTTCACAATTTCTTTCCTCCAAGAATATTTTTCCTCCAACAAATATTTATTTTCACCAAGAATATTTTTCCTCCAAGAATATTTTTCCTCCAAGAATATTTTTCCTCCAACAAATATTTATTTTAACCAAGAATATTTTTCACCAAGAATATTTTTCCTCCAATAATATTTTTCCTCCAACAAATATTTATTTTCACCAAGAATATTTTTCCTCCAACAAATATTTATTTTCACCAAGAATATTTTTCCTCCAACAAATATTTATTTTCACCGAGAATATTTTTCCTCCAACAAATATTTATTTTCACCAAGAATATTTTTCCTCCAACAAATATTTATTTTCACCAAGAATATTTTTCCTTCGTCAAATATTTCTTTTTGACCAAGAATATTTTTCCTCAAACTATTTATTTTTATTTATCTCCCACACCGAGGGAAACTAAAACATAAATGCTTTTACCAAAGCAGTTTAGAGGTAGGGGGCTAACAAGGGAAGGTCCTGGACTGTAAGTCGGGGATCCGAAAAAACGTTATGGCAACCTTTAGACCATGCCCCAGGAAGGTATCAGCCGGGCGATTTTTTTAGTAGAGTCAAAGTTTTATGACCTTTCGAAATTTTGACCTTGATCGAGCCGGAAATTCCTTATGGAAATTTATTTGCTAATTTCATGGGCACAAAAAGGTCCCCCCTTTGCAAAATATTTAAATTTGGACTCTGGTGATGCCCATGTCAAACATGCTTAAAAGTGGTCATTCAAAGTTAAATTTGTTAAAATTTCCAAAATTGGCCAGTTTGAATCAGGAGTGGTCAAATTGGTCCAAAATGGTCAGTTTGCGATGGGAGTGATCAAAAGGGTACAAATTGGTCAGTTTGCTATGGGAATCTCCACACTGGACAAAAATGGTCAGTTTACCTAACGCCCCCTTAAAACATTGGATTTCGTCAAGTTAGACCATAGGGAGTTCGAAACAAAAAGTTAAAATATTACCTAGCCGCCGCAAGTATTTTTATTTTTTTCTTGAAAATTATAAATTGTTTGTAGTTTTTAGATGGTTTTGGTTACCATAGGACTGGTAACTGACAATTTTGGACAATATTGACAACTCCCATAGCAAACTGAACATTTTGTACCATAATGATCACTCCCATCGCAAACTGACAATTTTGGACCATATTGACCACTCCCATCGCAAACTGACTATTTTGGACCATATTGAACACTCCCATTGCAAACTGACAATTTTGGACCATATTGACCACTCCCATCGCAAACTGAACATTTTGTACCATAATGATAACTCCCATCGCAAACTGACAATTTTGGACCATATTGACCACTCCCATCGCAAACTGACTATTTTGGACCATATTGAACAATCCCATCGCAAACTGACCATTTTGGACCATATTGATCACTCCTATCGCGAACTGAGTATTTTGGACCATATTGAACACTCTAATCGCAAACTGACCATTTTGGACCATATTGATCACTCCCATCACGAACTGATCATTTTGGACCATATTGACCACTCACATAGCAAACTGAACATTTTGTGCCATAATGATAACTCCCATCGCAAACTGACAATTTTGGACCATATTGACCACTCTCATAGCAAACTGACCATTTAGGACCATATTGACCACTCCCATCGCAAACTGACCATTTTGAACTATATTGACCACTCCCATCGCGAACTGACCATTTTTAACCATATTGACCACTCCCACAGAAAACTGACCATTTTTGACCATATTGACCACTCCTGATTCAATCTGGCCAGTTTTGGACATTTTACCAATTTTAACTTTGAATGACCACTTTTACACATGTTTGACATGGGCATCACGAAAGTCCAAATTTTTGGTGCCCATGAAATTAGCATATAAAATCCCATAAGGAATTTTGGTTGGACCTAAGTCAAAATTCGAAAGGTCATAAAACTTGACCTTTTGACTCTGCTGAAAAATCCGCCCGGCTGATACCTTCCTGGGGCATGGTCTAAAGGTTGCCATAACGTTTTCTCGGATCCCCGAATTACAGTCCAAGACCATCCCCTGTAAGTTGGAGCCTATAAAGTATCAGATATTAATGATATTTTAGATGTAGATATATTTTTTTGGGAATAATTTAAAAAAAGGGATTTTTCAGTTTATTTCTTATTAAAAAAAGGAAAACTTCCTGATGATTTACACGACATTATATTGCATTACAATTTAATTTTTTAATTTTAATGAAATATGCAAATATAACGAAGTTTACCTTTTTTAATAATTATCATTAGCATATCGGACTTACCACAAACAACCAAGCCTCAGTTTATTTCGTAAGCGTTTGAAAATAATTGTAGTCACCATTTCAGATGGAAATGAATATATTTTAAAACCCCTTGCTTAAATTTGAACCCTAATAGCAAATTGATAAAATATTCAATTGTAAAGGAGAACGTGTGTACGTCCAGGGTTTATATTTTGGATACACTTTTCAAACTCAATTGTTTACCAAAAACTATCCGCATGCCATATTTTGTGGTCGTCGAAAACTAGATAGGTACCGTATAAGCAATTAAGTCTGTCGCAATTTTGCAGCCTGTCCGTTCAAGGAAATTTCGAACTAGTCGGGGGTAAAAAGGGGGAAACGATCTACGATATTAAGTAGCTAACGCCCTCTACTTTTGGCTTGAACCATATACTAAGTATTCTGCTATATTATTTGATACATCTAAACCTTTCTCGCAATTCTGGTGATAGATTCCCACAAAGTATGTTTTATCTTAATCTTAAATAATAGGAAAAGTTTGTGTTTATGTTAGAAGAATTCTGGGAAGCTTTCTTAAATTTCCGTAATTTCCTTTTAAAAATTCCGAATTGTATAGTGGACCTAAAATTATAACATTAATTAAAGCACAAGCAAGGAACTAATTAGTTCGCTCGAGTTAGTTCCATGGCACAAGCTATTAAGTTTTGGCCTCAAAGCAGGTAAATATTTTCAATTAAAAATTATTGAAGATTTATTACAGATTCTTTCATCTTCCTTGATATTTCTTACATTTTGAAATCTCCAAATCTTCCTTCGAATAAGTATGATCTCTTTAAATAGAATACATTATATCACAGTTTCGATTCTGACTAGATTATGTACGGGCCGTATGATGTCGCTTGTTCCTTTAACTTTCACTCTCTTCATAAAATCTGAACCTTAAACGGGTAGGTTGCGTTCCATTCTTCAATCTTCCTTGGTATAAACAGACTAGATTTCTGTTATTTTTTTATGTTTTATTATGAGAAGGGCGTGTGGTACAATTCAGTCCGCTTGTCCAACGGAATAATTAGGTGAGATCTGTGTCAAGGCCACGTACGCCAACGGTGATATAGTTGGCGATAGGGACTGGTCAGCCGTGGCGGAAGTATAACCACCACCCGTTGGGGAATAGGCGCTTAAATAAAAAATCTTCAAAGAAATCGCCAAGAAGTAATATATCCGAGAGCCAGGACCGACAAGTTACTCTTTGTTGAAATAATGGAAACTTTTCACCTGTAAACAGAATATATTGTTTTTGCCCAAGATCAAAAAGACAAAAAAATGTTTCTAATGTTTCAACAAGCACTAAATAAACAGTAACTTTCAGGTCGTGGTTCTCGGAAATATTACTTCTTGGCGATATCCTTGAACAGGTTTTATTGAAGCGTCTATTGGTGGTCGACTGGTCGTCCTCACATCAGTGTTGGAAATAAGGCGGTGGCGTCGGTCAAAGACCAGTTTATTTTGGGCTATGACCAGTAAATAAAATGGAATCTGTGGGGTTCACTGGTCATAATGACCAGTTTATTTTTAATTAAAAGTATAATTCTATACCGAAATGACTTATTTCTACTCCTAAATAGACAGTATCTGGTATCTGGCTGTAATGCAATTTGACGTTCTAAGACTTCTGCTACAATCAGTCAGATTCGTCGAGCTAAATGCGAAACATCTAGATCAATCATTAAGAATATGTTTAAAAAACATAAGCATTGATACCCACCCGGAAATTTCTTTATGGCTTTTAGAAACAAAAAGAAAGTCAGAATTTAGGAATAAAACTGTTTTTTTTTCGAAGGACTAGAAGATGATGTAAAACTGTAAATACGGATAAGTTTTTATTCGAAGAACAAGAAGATGATAAAATATTTTTTAAAGTTCCTTAAGAAATGTGATAAATATCTAAGCTCTTTGGTTTGTGATAAATAAATATAATTATAGTTCCTAATCGCTATTAACTTTCAAAAGTAAAATAAAAGAGGGAGGGTGATAAGTGGGGTAGAAAAGAGTGGTCATGACCAGTAAATTATTTTTAAGTAGGTGGTATTGTGGTCATATTGACCAGTACTTTTAAAAAGCTTATAATAATAATAATAATAATAATAATAATAATAATAATAATCAGCTATGCTAATACCCACCTTAGGCCTAAGTCATCAAGCAACACTGCCTGACATTATCTGCCTCCCAGGCGCATGGGATTACAGGACTCCGTCAGTAACGCCACTATGAAAAGTTTATATTTAGCCCTGTTGTTGGTGACATTTGTCGTCTGCTACACTGTCGTAAACCAATAGAAGACTTTCCAGCAGATTTGTTTAATAACTATTTACTTTTCATGCATTTTAATAACATAATTAACATGGGTTGTTTTTGTATTAAATTAAAATGGAGAATAATTAAATGGTTAAGGTCTGATGATGCCTCTGTATAGAGAGCGAAACTAGTCGTCGATTTTAATTTGTTTTTAATTAAAATTTGTATTACGTAAACAAAGTGGTTTTTAATTTTTCTTTATTTACCTTATACGTAAGTAACCGTCTTAGATCATTAATCTTAAGAACATTTGTAACGAAAATGTTTGGGAATTTCTTACGAGTTCCCCTTGGGAAACATTGGGAAGTTTGGCACCTTTTTCCCATGACCGCTCTTAAGAATTTCTTAAGAACATTTGAAAAGGAATTCGTTACATTTCCCAAAGAAATTCCCTCCGCTTCCCATGGATATTACCTTCGCTTCTTAAGAATTGTCTCTTGCCCTCCCAAGGATTTTCTCTTAGTTTCCCACGAATTTTCCCTTCGCTTCCCAAGGACCCAGGTAGCAAAATCTCGTTGATTAACCGTTTGTGTATCGTTGAAACTATGTTGAGAGGTAAACGTTATGAAATGGTTGACGATGTCACCAAAATAGACGGTTTATAAAACGGTTGATATTAAGTCTTAATACTAACAGAAAGCCAAGTATGAACGATATATGATTAACGTTTATTTGAAGTATATATTAAACGAAAACCTAACTATTAAATTATGTAAAATTCACCAAGTATGAACGTTTTAGAACTGACGTCGATTAAGCGTTGGTAGTAAATAATTATACCGAGGAACATACGCCTATTACGGAAAAAAGCCAATTATTATTGGAATAATACCTCTTACAAATTAATGCAAGAAATTACCAAATTTTAAGTATTACTGCTAATCTACCGTCACATTTAACACGAAAGTACAACGCTACCATAACTCTCTCCACGCATGGCACCGTACCCTATATAACCAACTGATTTATGCTAATTTAAAACAATTATACGTTGATTACACAATAATGTCCTTTTTAGCATAGGGCCTAGTGTCTATAGAAGAAGGCTTTTAAAAATATTACAATTCTTTAAGCGTTTTTCGTGTGTAGGGCCAAAGAATAAAGAAACTCGGTCTTTTGGCTAAAACCAAAGTGTAGTAACTTGTGTATAGCGGATATACCTAATTATTAAATTAATAAAATTAATTAAAGATGTTTTGCCGACCATAACCGTTGAAAACCACAGTCAGGGTACCATGAGATAGTATACCAAATGTGGTCGACAGCTCCAAGGGATAACAATACCTTTTTAAAATTATTATAGTACTAGATGGAAATTAATTTGTTAATCTTATTTAACAAAAAATGAAAGTATTCGATTAAACTAAAAGTCATTTCCTTTCTTAAAACGAATGTTTAAAAATATTAAAATAAAACTTAAGCAGTTTTTTATTCTTTCTAATTTAATATCTATACCAGCTACGTAAAACACAATCTTTTTATTTTATAAAAGCGGTTAATTTCGTAGGAATTCTTATTATTTACACAAATGCTTACTTGTTCCAAGGTGCTTGGATATTCCTATAACTTAAGAATTTTTAATATCAAAATTACTTATTTTCCTCCAAGACGGATATTCCCAAAACGTCCCTTTAATTTCCTTAAGAATTCTTACTACCAAAATTAATTTTTTTCCCAAGACGGTTAATCTCAAAACTTCCCTTGAATTTCCTTAAGAGTTCTTAATACCAAAATTACCTATTTTTCCCAAGACGGATATTCCCAAAACTTTCCTTTAATTTCCTTAAGAACTCTTGGGAAATATTTTCGCAACATTCAAACTCCCAAAAGCTCCTTCAAACCCCCATGAAATTTCTTAAGATTTCTTAAGACTTTTTTGTAAGGGAGGCCTCACTGTCCGTTTGCGTCCTACTTCGAATTAACTGAAATAGTCGTCCTTACTCGATTCGCAGGACCGCCAAGGTCATTCAAAAGAATGTAAACCCCTATTTCAAATGGAACGTTTTGTCGACCACGTGACGAACTACATGGCCTTGACATCCCGAAACTTTCAAAATTCTAGAACCTCCCCCCCTTTACAGAGAGACGGTGGCGGCGGCAGGTGATTTTGTATTGTGGAAGCTACAGCTTTTCCCGTCCGGTTAGAGATACAGTGTCCATGGTTCGATGAAAAAAGACCTATTTTTATCTGAAAAAGTCGACTTGAAAAACTGAAAAGTTTGGCAAGCCAAAATAAACTTGTTTTATTCGGGAAAGAGATAGCAAAGACATGCACTCATTCACGATGGAAACCTCCAAATAAGGAATACCTGTACTAGCAGGGCCGTTTTAACCTTTCCGTAGGCCTAAGTAAAAAATATCTCATTTACCGTCTTTTCGGACCTTCGTAGGCCCCATAATATGGAATCGTAGGCCCTAATGTCTCCTAAAATTTTCGTAGGCCATATGCACTTTGCCTAGTCTCCCTTATAAAATGTAAATGCTACACACGCAGAAAAGTTTGCACGTTCAAAAACAGTATTCGGGTTTTATTAAATACAATAATTTATTTCAAACACGCTAAATAATTGTTTCCAAAGTGGGTTCAATTATACCCCCCTCGGCTGTAAAGCAAACTTGAGCTCGGACAATCATATCATCAAATGCACGCTCTATCATTTTTGGTGTTGCTTTTTGAAAAGCAACTTCAATTCACCGGCGAAGTTCGGCTCTCATTTCAATAGGAATTAAATCCCGACAGAAAAAGCTCAAGTGGTGTCAGATTGGGAAACCTAGCGGAACTGGACCATTTCTTTCGATCCATCTGTGCGGAAACTCGTTGTTCAGGAATTCAGTGACCTCTCGGTGATAATGTGATGGGGCGCCATCTTGCTGAAACCAAATTCGGCGTCTTTCATCCAAAGGAAGGCGATCGATTTCATCTGCAAGCTCGTTCTGTAAAAAAACGCAAATAGTTCTGGCCGTTGACATTTTGAGTGAAGATCACTAGGCCAATCAAAAGATTTAATAAAAGTCCAATTCAAACATTTAAGCGCCGGAACCGAACTTGGTGATGATGTTCGAATCCCCTGCGAGGGTTTTCGTCCTGTTAAAGGTGATTATTTTGATGGCTGAAATGTTCATCTCTAGAAAAAGAACATATTCGTTAGTGTCGAGAACATGGCGCGTAAATTGGGGATCGGCATTCACCGCATTGAGTAACCAGTCGCAGAAGTCGTAACAGCCTTGGTGGAGCGTATTGACCATAGATATAAGAAATGCATATAAAGGTCTAGATAAATTTCGGGGCCTCTAAGCCTAACATAAAATACGAAATTGACACCTGGCAGACACCGAGGAAGGCACGTGACCAAGAGCGCGAGCTCTCTTAGCATTTCAGTACTAAGTGCTTGACCTTTCCGCAGGCCGTAGTCTTTAGACACCATCTGTTGGTGACTTTTAGTATAATTTTTAAGCGGGAGACAATGGCTCTCGCGACGATAGCACGAGCTTTCTTACTGAAAGATAGAGCCTTATAAGGTTAGCCTACAGAAATTACGCGTTTCTGCTAGCTGTCACCTCCGTATTCACTCCCTTTGAAATATTTTATCTAGAACTTTATATACGTTTCCTATATCTATGGCTGGAACTGAACTTGGTGATGATGTTCGAATCCCCTGCGAGGGTTTTCGTCCTGTTAAAGGTGATTATGTTGAAAAAGAACATATTCGTCAGTGTCGAGAACATGGCGCGTAAATTGGGGATCGGCATTCACCGCATTGCGCAACCAGTTGCAGAAGTTGTAACAGCCTTGGTGGAGCGTAAAATTTTCTAAACACGGTTATTACCGCAATCCAAATCGGCACTCGCGATCCCGAAACTTCTTCGAGGGTATCCGGCAAAATATGGAAAACTCGGTTAACGGTAATAGTGAGTGTAGGGAGCTGTTGGCTCGCGTGGTATGAAGGGCCTATACCTATGCAATTTAACCCGGCCATCTGAATTAAAGGCAATAAAAAGTCGCTAGATAACTTGCGCCTAGGGTGCTGCATTGGGTATTAGCCTAGCTGATTATTATTATTATTTATTATATGCAAGAACATTGTTCTCAAAGTCAAAATTAGGCTGACTCAATCCACGAAACCTATGTTCTGCATTACCAAACTGTTGAAAGTCGCGTTTTCAGTGAAAAATAGGTCGAACTAAAGGTTTTCGTAAGTTTCAGATGATGCTCTACAAATTCTCAAACGACACAATTGGTCTAGCACCTGGTGTTGAATAAATAATTTAAAAATTTCACCAATCAATGTCCCCGGTGTATTTACTTAACCATAAAAATTTCAAATTTCTACCTTAAGTAGTTTTAGTAAAAAATAACTTATCCGACAAAAAACATCCTGTACAGTCAAAGCCTTTTATCTACTCTCAAATAACCTTAAAAGTTCGCTGATGGCTTTTATAATATTTGGTTTCAACAACATTTATTTTTATTCTAATCACCAAAATATTTTTGGGACCCTTAGAAGAAATTTGGGGCTTCCTTTTTCCCCAAAGCTCAAAGAAATTATGGTGTTTCACCCCCAAAATATCAATTTCTCTGATCTATTTATTAAACAGTAGAATTTTAAATAACTTAAAGGTTTTACCCCGAAACTTATTACTTTATACGCATTTAAAATTCCTTTCGCTTTCCAATAATTTCACCTTTTTCCATTCAATGTACAATATTTTGATTTTCAGTTTTATTTTGATTTCCCGCCAAAAACATTATACATTCTCGTTTCAAGGACTGATTACAGATGACACCACCAACTACGTTACATTTTCATCTGCATTTTCTTAATAGTACTGCACTTCTCTCCCAAATTTAATGTTCTTTAGTTTGTTAATCATTTTTCCTGTATTATCAGTCTGCTATATTTCCATATAATTCACCTTTAAATTTCTAATTTTCGCATAACATTTCCTGATCACCCTCTCAAACTTTTGCTAACATAATCGACGGAAGGAGGCCACCACGGTCAAAATATTGATAAATAACGACAAAATGGTAAAAAAGACCGTTTAAAAGTTATTTGCGTGTGACTGTACCGTTACATTGTGAGGTATAGCAGGCTTATTTATCCGCTTGTATACCCTAACATGGCGTCGTATTTTCACTCGCAAAATGAATTTTAAGATCCACCAATTTAATTAACAAATCGCTGTACTTCGTAAAATATGCCTTCTTGGCGGTACGAGATTTACAACAGAACTAAGCCTAGCAATTGAATTTTTTTTTAAATAACACGCGCGAACGGATGAGATAAAAAGGCGAGCAAAGGGAAAGAGCTAGAAAGGAAGAATTTAAATGCGAAAACGGAGAAAAATGGGGGTTTAACAACAAAAATAACAAGGGCAAATCGTCGCCGTTAAAACAAAACCACTTATCTTTTCGGTGGCCTTTTTGAGAAAAATGGATTTTTTAATTTTGCAGGGACTTGTGAAATCGCGTGTTAGGTTTTTACATGTTAGTTAATTTTATAGTTAAATAATTTCGTTTCAATATTGACTTTTTATGAGGATTTTAATTTAAAAATATTTTGCTAAAGGGGAATTTTTAGAGATACGTGGTTTTGCGTCATGAAGTGAGATAGGAGCTGAAAATAAGCAAGATACGTGCTTTTGCGCGAAATAAGTTGTGAATATCAAAGATACGGTTAAATGTTTTCTTGATTTAAAAAAAAATAAATCCAATTGCAACCTATTAATGTTTTTAATGTTATATACGTAAATTGGGGTGTAGAATCTAAATATGTCAATTTTGACAAAACCACGTATCTCAAGTTACGTGGTTTTGTTTTAACGGCGACGAAATAGGGAAGCTAAGAGCTAACAGAGGGAGGAAAGGGAGGGGTTAAAGATAATTAATTACAGAATTTAATAAAAACAAAAAAAATAATAACAAATTTGTAACAAAAGGAGAGTTTTTCGTTCAGGCCAGCGGGAGATAAAGTTCCAAAATTGTGAATAAGCCTGTTTTCTTCGGCTAACATAAACCTAAAAATGGAATACATTTTGTTCTAACTATGGATTTTAAAACGGATCGCGCCTAAATGACAATTAACACTTCATGTTCAATTATAATCGATTCTTTCGATTATTATTTCCCTCTTACATACGTGACTGTTGTTGACCATATATGGATGTTTCGTAATATATGACGACGACTCAGTTTTTTTTGTATCGTTTCTTAGTAAATACCAAAGTTCGTTGTCTGCTTAATACAGGCGTACGTAGATATTGCATTACCACTTCAGTCAGGTATATTAGAAATACACATCATTCCAATATACTGTAGATAAGATTTGTTTCGATGAGGTTATTCGATTTCGCAGTAAATTATTAGGACTATCAGGTCTTAAACTGCTTTAATCCTAATTTTCACGAATTATAATGCCGTTTATTACCGCAGTTAAATTAAAATCAATTATTTAATTAAAGTTAAATGTAAAAATCTGCTTTAAGGGACATTAAGTTTCAAATTAATCTTACTGTATAACAAAATTATTCTTCACCGTTTACGATCGAGAATAACCCTCGGTCATGACTCTATTTACCGGTAAATATTCATTTTTGATTTCAATATAATTTGGGTGGAGACCATGACCAACGTCTAGCCTGGAAATACGGTAATTCTATTTATTGTAATAACAGGTTTCATGTACTATTTATTTACAAAATTTTCTTCTAGGGGTCATTGCGGATACCGTCGCTTAATAGTAATTGCTATATCCGTAAAATTCATTTAATAAAATATATGTCACGGTAGGTTTAGTAATAGTTGTGTCTAAAGATAAAGTTCATACTAACTAAATACCGCGATATTTGATGTTTTAGTGAACTCGTAAGTGATCCTTTTAGAAAAACGAGATTCAATGGATTTTCAAATCATTTTTCGTATACAAATGAGGTATGCAACTTCACATTCGTTTTTCTTTTCTATAACTCGGTAGCAGTGGCGGTTCTAGGCAGGAGCAACCGGTGCAAATGCACAGGGCTTCGCGGCTCTAGGGGCCTCGCTCATCTATCATTCTATAGGCCTCTTGCTTCAAAGTTATATCGACCTTGCAAAAAAATAAGTCACCATTTCCAAGATTCAGTTTGCAAGAATGTGCGAAAACATTTCTGTTTTAGTTTAAAAAAGAATACTCTCGTCGTGCACTCTGCTTTATAATCAAACCAAATAATTATAATCTATAAAATTCTGCAAATACTTATTTAAGCAACTAGTTTTTCTTGTCTGTCCGTCGCAGAAACTTAAATTGCTTGAATTTAAACAATGAAAAGGGGCCTCGCGCTTTCAATTTTGCACCGGGCCTCGAACACACTAAAACCGCTACTGCTTGGTAGTTTAAATATATTAATATAATTTATATAAGATAAATATGGATTAAAAATTTACAATTCGAGCAATGGAACGCTTTCATTGCAATGCAATTTTAATACCTAGGTATCCATTAATACACAGAACAATATTCGAGATGTTATTCGAAGTTTGATCGATACATTTAAATCAAATACTTATTTTAAATTTTTTTAATTTGTGAACAAAATTGATCCGTGAAAAGAGAATTCTGCATCGCTTGAATTTGGTATTTAATATCTTCGTACATTTTAGACTAACTCGAGTGAGACGAATACAACAAAAATTGAAGTGGACAATGGAGTGCTAAATCACTTGTCAAAATTTTCTACTTCTTCTTATGGAGACGTATTTGTTTTTGACACAACACTAAATTTAAAAATATTAATTATACTATTTATGTTGATTGTAGAACAACACGGTTGCTGGTCAACTTTTTCACTATCAAATAAACTGCATTTTTACCAACCAAGAACGAAACAAAAGTACAGCGGATAATAAATTAAAAGGTATGGTATTTGGAAAATATTAACAAACTTCAATGGACTTGGTTTCGCGAACGAACGTAATCTCATCGTAGTGTTAATATTAAATTTTTAAAGAAATATACTGTCTTCATATTATTACTAAGATAATTTCCTTAACCAAAAATGTTTCCATAAAATTAAACCAAGCGTTTTAATTACTTTGTATATTTAAGAAAGTTCATAAATTATAAATGTATAGATTGAAAATCATAAAATAACGTTTGATTATTTTAGAATTGAGGAGCAATTTATTCGGAAGCTATCTGCAACAAATCAGAGAAATCAACAAAAGGCTACTTCCCCATTCGTTAACGTATTTTTCTAAAGTGTTTGTTCCACCAGAAATTGACGTATTAGGAGATTACGACACGATAGACGCGGAAGCGAGTTACCTAGATATCGTCAACTGTACCAAACCCGATATTAACAGCGGTCTCAAATGTAAACGGGTTCTTTATATCGCTGATTATGGGTTCGGAAAAAGAACAATTTGCCTCAAACTTTTGGAAGATATTATTGACGGAAAATGGTCTAAGGTAGAATGTTGTAACTATGAACTTTACATTATGTATGATTTACAAAATATGATAAACAGCGAACAAAACTCAAACTTGTGTCTTTTCGATAATGCCTTGCTTTTCTATCTCAAAAGGTATACGATGCTCGAAGTAAGCGAGATTGAGAAATTGGTTAAGGAAAAAGCCGAATCTTTTTTATTTTTCTTAACCGGATATGAAAAATTAACGTCGGAAATGAAATCGGAAGTAGACAAAGTTTTAAATTTCGCGAATAACAACGGCAGTTTATGTTGTCCGATTTTTAGACTATGTACCATTATACTACTAACAGAATCTAGAGCAGTGAACAAAGATTTCTCGTTAATATTTGATAAGCGCTTCAGGCAAAAGCAAATTTCTAGTAACTTTTTAAGTAAACTTTTACCTAAAGTGCTGAAAGAGTACAAGGTTGAAGAACAAGTATTCGAAAAGTGTTTGGATAGAAATTGCAAATACGCTCTACTGCGAACGTCGCCTTTATTGGTCGTATACGCCGTCTATGTCTTTCATTCGGGTTTCAAGACAACCGAAGAACGAGAAAACGCATCTCAAGGCGAGTTCCTCAAACTCTACTCCTCAAAGAGCCGCATTTTCTTTAAATAGGAACATTATAATACTTTAACTTAAAAATGTTGTTTTTGAAGTTTTTTAAATACTCAATTTTATTAAAAATATGTTTTGAAATTTAAATATTCTTTGAATTTAAAATAAAATAATTTTTATTTCAAATAAAATTATAATAAAAATATGATTTTTATTTCAAATAAGAATATGCTTTTTATTTTAAATAAAATATGCCTTTTATTTTAAATAAAATATCCTTTAGATTTTAAATAAAAGTATACTTTTTATATTAAATAAAAATATGCTTTTTATTTTAAATAAAATTATGCTTTTTATTTTAAATAAAAATATGCTTTTTATTTTAAATAAAAATGTGCTTTTTATTTTAAATACAAATATGGTTATTATTCCAAATAAAAATATGGTTATTATTCCAAATAAAAATATGGTTATTATTCCAAATAAAAATATACTTTTTATTTCAAATAAAAATATGCTTTTTATTCAAAATAAAATATGCTTTTTATTCCAAATAAAACAAAATTGATTTATATTCCAAATAAAATATAATATATTTTTATTCCAAATAAAATAAAATGTGATTTTTATTCCAAATAAAATAAAATATTAGTTTTATTCCAAATAAAATAAAATATGCTTTGAAATTGAAATAATTCGATAAACACAACGAATAACAGAATAAGGCCTCAGTAACAATCGATTATAATCAGTGAAGTAATATCGTATGCCTGAACTAAAAAATATACATCTACAAAACGCTTGAGGCCTATCTATCTCTTCACATATTGTAAACCAAATCAGCTAGTCGCGCGCGCAGATAACAAAACGAAGCTAAGCTTCAGGTTTCGTAGAATAACAATTTTACTAATATGAAATATTGCTCAGAATAACAAAGGGTAGAAATATTTTCTATTTGATAAGATTGGACCATTTAAGTTTTAGAATGGCAACTTCAATCGATATAGTTATTAATTGCTAAATGCTTATTACACTAGTAAGAAACGATTTGAATTGAAACCCGCTTTTAAGGCGGTAAACGAGTGGTTTTTTTTAATAAATTGACGCTCTGATCGATCTCGTCTGCAATATGGCTTTCATGATATATTACGCAGCGAGATTTCTGGTTGATGCTTCAGGCCGAGCATTAGCAAATCGCAAAGCCCAAATCGAAAAGGTAAGAATGAGATATTTTAAAATTCTACAATTATGAGATATCAGTATATGTAATTATTTTTAATTTTTTTTACGAAACCATTGAAAATTCAATTTGAGGCCAAAGGTCACTCTCATATTTGTTTGCATTTCAGCAACTGAGTCAAAATGATGACGATATTATCGCCAGACTAGAGTTTGAAATGGATCTGTACGCTGACAGAGTGTCTTTTGAAGAAAATGAATATGTATAAATCTAAAAAAAATAAAATTCTAATGTTGCGTTAAAATCAATTATTTTCAGGATTCACACACTGACAGTTTAATGGAACAATTTGAAAATTTTATGTACCATGATCTAAGTGTAATTAAAAATATATAACATATTTCTTTGTGGTGCAAAGTCTAGTTACGAGCTAAAATGGACCTTTTAAATATCTTTTTAGCACGCGGTTTTCATCTCGGAAACGTTCATAAGGGAAGTTTTGCTTGAAAAACAAACCGACACGATCAGTACAATGGAAGCAAAGTTAAAAAGTAATATAGCTTTATTTTTAGGTGATCGTTGCGTTCGAATAACTCATTCCGTAGATATATTGTACATGAAAATATCACTATTAATCAAAAATTTTAAACATAACTATTAAAAGCATTGCACCCGTGCAAAGACTTATGCTCTTTTAAAGAGATCAAGAAAACGCCTGTCCTAGGACAATTATTATTTTATTTAAATTATGTTATTTCGAAAAAGATTTGGGTATTGGATTTTTTACAGCAGGTGCGCAATTCTTAACTCGAAGTTTTAAAAATTGGTGTTTTCTAAATTTTGCTTTGAGATCATCGAAATGATAACCCGATGCCTCAGAGTAATGTCATGTTTCATTTGGTTTTAGAAATGGACGATCTTCGAAAGAATCTGCTGATAGTTTATCGCAGAGCTAACCGATTTGTTTTCCCCATCGCTTCTGATCCAAACTTCCTACTTTCCGTCGAAGAATGCTTCATCCAACCTGAGATTCGTATACTGCGAAAAGGATCGAAAGAATTGTTTAAGCGAGAAACGGTGCCCTACGTTCACATTCTCAACTGTTTGCAAAGCGAAACGTCTATTCGAAGAATTTTGGTCTTAGGCGAATTCGGTTCCGGAAAAAACACAGTGTGCTCCAAACTAATATTAGACATTGTCAATCGAAAGTTTTTATTCTTAGAGAATGAATACAAACTTTATATTTGTTGCGATTTAAATAAGTTTCAGGATTGGAACACTAAGACGTTAGACGAAATACTCATTAGATTTTGCCATTGCTATTCTAGTATAATCCACGCCGAAGAAACGAAGGCACTTTTGAACACGTTCAAAGAAAATATATTGTGCATTTTTACGGGCTACGAATATCTATCCACGATAGCGAAAGAAAAAGTTAATTTTCTTTTAAACAAAAACAACAAAGAGGGCACGATATTTGGACACTCCACAATCGTGATCGCCACGACGGCAGACCGAGATATCGCACCGGCTTTCAAGAATTACTTTGATAAACACTTCGCGTTGTGTCGCGTTAAGTCCGAAACCTCCAAAGAACTGTTGGTGAAACTCTTCGACGGAAGTGACGATGAAAAGAACGAGTTTGTAGAATATCTTGAAAAGGAGAAATTGTTGTTTGTGCTGGAGATATCTCCGCTCATCGTCATATTTTCTTGCTACATTTACAAGACGTACGAAACGAAAGACCGATACCAGTTTGTCGTGGAGCTCGTAAATCTATTGCGCGAATGCAAGAAAGATAAACGAATCTTCAAATCTCGAGAAACATTCGTAGAGAACGAATTACGAAAAAACGAAAGCGTTACCAGTTGTTTCGGATCCAAGTTTAGCGTTTTCGACCCGAAAGCGTACGAATGTTACGCGTATTTGACTGGAAAACGTCTTAGAATGATAGATACGTTTGATAGATCTTCTCATTACGTTCAGAGTTCTATGGTATGCAACCTACGATCGGTAAATTTTGAAGAGAACGCGAATCTATATAATCAACAGGTTCTAGCCATGAGTTCCCTCTATAAATTATTTCACGAAATTCACGATCTCAGAAAGCACATAAACTGGCTTTTAGAGCTTTTTACCAATCATTATATTAAACGCGAAAACCAAAGAAAGATCGTAGAGATACCAGTTGGCGAAATTACGCCGGTAGCGTCGTTTGATAAATTAAGAATGCGAATTTTGGATCGTTCGTTGATTAAAGTTTTTAAACAAAGAAACAATATTGACTATCATTTCGTTTCGCTTTTGATATCAAAAGTGATGGAAAACTTTAACGAGCGCAAAGTGACGCGGTTTGTCAAAGTATTAGGTAGGGTTACTCTCGCTTCGAAGCTCACAGAGTCACCCATTTTATTTATCGTCACTCTATTCGTCTTCCAAAATTGGGAGGAACCTTTAAGCGAATCCGAGATCATTGACAATATAGACCGATGTCTTTTTAACTGCGTAAATTTTGAAACAGTAAATTTCCTAAATGAAAACTACTTTATATTACTCGCTAAGAAAAGGGAATCGTTCTTAGATATACGGATGAACAATGGAATAAAACGGAATCCACTTGCCGTCGACTATTTGGACGTTAAAGCTGGATTGTTAGCCTTTCTCTATGACACCGAGAAGTTCGAAAAACGTTTGAAAGAAATCGTAAGTTATAAAATCGAATTGGACGAAATGAATTATGATATGTTCAAAACGGAGGGATACGTTTTTTCTTCACGCGAGTTTGAAATTCAAAGTAAGAAAGAACCGCGCCAAAATTTTAAAGTAAGAGATATTGGCGAAGAAATTAAGTTGGCCCAAAAAAATTACGAGTACTTTTTGCGGAACAAGAGTGTTGAGCGCGGTAAGACTTTGCTGCTCCGCGTGGAAAACGTTTTAAGTCATATGCTAGGGGACCTTCACGAGTCCATCGAGCACCTGATTGAACGTAGAGACTTTTTTTCAACCGAAAAATATAAGTACTGGGACGTACCAAAATTTAAAGGTCAAATTAAACACTACGAGATTATGTTAGCGCTACAAGAAAATAAAATAATGAATTGGTCGACTCAGTTTGAAGAAAGCCTAACCACGCTTCGTAATACGAAAGCTTTGGAAAGCGATACCACTTCAACTTTTATTTTAAAGAAAGATACCATCAGCCCTTCTGAATTTATAAGTAAAAGGTTTGGAGGTATCTTGGAAGGTCTACGATGCATATTGGACAAATCGTAACCTTAATTACTGGAAGTATAACCAAGAATGTATTGAAGTTACTAAGAATATTGGACTACAGGCTTCTGATTCCCATCCTCGCAGCCTTTGTAGCTTAAATTCGTCCGCTTTCCCATTCGAGTTTGCTCTATGGTATGACCTTGAATGCGCCTTAAATGCAGACGAACTTTCTCCACAAAAGCTGTGAGGATGGTACCAGGGGTTAATGCTATGCTGAAATATTCTTAGTAACTTCAATACATTCTTGGTATAACTCTATAGGGGAAGGTCAAGCTTTCGTCAATACTTTTTATCTACATTCTGGACAGTCGTGCCAATAGTGAGTTGATCTCTAAAAACGTTCTTACGGCGAATGGAGGTTTTTAGGGAAGGCCTTCCTTAGTTTCAGTTGCGGTAGAAATCTTTTATTTTGTATTTTAAACTGAAAAATTATATTTTCAGATATGATAAAGTAAATATTTTCGAGTGCTTAAACAGTTTTTATAGTTTTAATTTTAATTGTTAATTAATTGAACGTATTAATGTAATATAATGTAGATGTTCGCAAAACCAGCCAAGTCGTGAAATTAAATCAAATTAATTAATTAATCAATCAATGACAAATTAGATAGAAAGTATGGCTTTGGTGAATCTAATTCACGTTTCATGTATAAAAATCAAACTGTAATCACTGTTTATTAATATATATATATTTTTTTTTCTTACAATTTTTTATCGAGTCACTCAACTACCTCTTGCATATTTAATATCATTTCGAAAGTAGTTATTTTGACTTATTTTTAATATCAATAAATGTTCTTAATCCTTTTTATTGGAAAATAATTATAATATTTTTGATATAAAATAATAAAAAAGGATATTGTAAACTTTTAATTATTGAATATATGTTCGTAACAAACATTAAGCCTATACAAATACATGTTATCTACTTCCTGTTATAGTCTCTACCGACTGTTGCTATCCGCAGACTACCTCAAGATAAGATACAGAATGTTTTCTACCAAAGGTGAAATACTTAGTTTATGGGTGTATTTGTATCTAAGAATTCTAGGAAGAAGACGAACCTAGCTTGGCATTGTTTATCAAATGGCGATACAGACGTTCAAATCAATATTTTATTCACATATGCCGTTAAAGAAAGCATATGGTAATTCATACAATTTACAATATACGCGTTAACTATCTCTATTAATTGACGAATTATCATTTCGAATGTTAGTTTCAATATTTCAGACGAGCACATTTGTCAAGGCCTGAGGTGAACTATGAATGTATTATTTTTGGGGACACATTTAGTAAAGTGCATCGTGAGCTGGAGGAATTTCGAAACTAACAAGGAACATGAGGTATAGCAAAATTACTCATTCTTATGAAGAATTAAGGTTTATCTAGTTCTATATTTGTAGGGAGATGGAAATGGGAGTAACGATATTGACGAAACTGGACCCGTTCCGGGGGACAGTGTGGATGAGCTCCAGCTTATTATTAGGCAATCAGGCCCTGAAATGACTCACCAACCGGTAAACTTTAGTTTCATTGAATTCAAAATAGACTATAAAAATAAGGCTAATTGAAGTATTTGAAAGATAAATATAGTTAAATAAAAGTTGCTAATGTTATGCAATATTTCATATAACATATCAATATAATTATTTATATCAACAGTTGATATAGGAACAGTCTTGTACATTTATAGATTTGAAAAAAAATTGGTATTATATAATTAAATAATTTAATGGAAATATAACTGTTTTAATTGTGCACTAATGGTTTTCTTAAATTTTCCAATTTATTTAAAATTACTTCTGTTCTTGTTCTGGATCGTGTTCATTCGCTGAAAATAATTGAAATTAAAGTTTGCTGCTAAAATATTATCACCATTAAAGTAATCTCAATATTATATGTTTATAGAATCACCATTCAAATGCCATCGATCCTAATGTAGTAACTAACATCGGAAGCCTCAATGGAATTTCAAATATAAATTCACCTAATTCGGCACTTTCCGTGGGACAGGTACGATACACTACTTGTACATTAATTATAAATTTCAAAATGTTTTAAAAATGTTTAAACGACCTAAGGTGGAAGGGTAAGTTAAAAACCGGTTTTAATTTGGAATACAATATAGGTAATTTAAAATTAACAGCAAACTATTTATTGTATGTAATAGGTAAAACATTGAAATGTTTTGGTGGGTTTTAGTTGATTAGTTTTGGGGAATGCAGTTTATTATTTAACAGAGAAAAAAATATTTTAATTAAAAACGTCGTACTGGAATTGTAATTCAAACAAGGGTAAGACCGTGATACTCTTCGCCGCTTAAGGTTCAGTGGTTTACGAAATGATAACAGCTCGACTAACCATTAATCAAAATAAGCGTTTTTTTAAAGTTCACTACATGATTTACATTCATAATAAGTTACATAAAACTATACAGTTACATATGCACTTTTTAAATATAAAATAAATAAATATAATATAAAAATTGTTTTATCCATTATTTCAAACAATTTAAAAAAAATTAATCCTTAAATAAAAAAAATGGATGGGAAATAAATAATTTTTATTTATTCTTCAAAATTACAATCTATCCTGTACTCTTTTCAGAACCAAAACGTTTTCTTTAATTTTCTTTTCAGGGAGGAATTGCAATAGCCCAACTTGTTCAAATCATTATGGGTCAATCTAATTGGAATGATCAAAATTTAGATACACTGGCCAAGAGTAAATTTTATTTTCGCGTGTTAGTTTAAAGAGAGCTTTAATTATTACTTATTACTTTCAGAAATGAGAGACTTCATATTTTCAAGATATCGAGATCATTTGAAAATGACGTATCCAATTGAGACGGACGAGAGTTTTACATTACCCTTACAAGAGGTCTTCGAGCAACCAATTATTCGGGATATAACCGTCACGAAAGGAAATTCCTTAACAGCGAAAACGGTGGCGAAACGTACGCTACTAGAAGGTAACCATGGAACCGGTAGAAGAACTTGGATGAGGATAAACTGTTGGAATGTAGTTTGCGGAAACGATCCAATTTTCAGCGTGGGAACCCCTTGCAGATTATTGCTTTTGTGCGATCTTTCTAGAGTAGCGAATGAGCTTCTAACTGACAGTCTGGAAAATGTTCTCATTCGGATATTTCACGATCATAACGAAACGAGCGATATTGAATTAACCAAAAACGTTTTGAAACGATACGGAGAAGAAACGTTAATCTTTCTGAGCGGCTACGAAGATTTGCCACTAGAAATAAAGAAGACGGTTAATTCATTTTTCATCAGATATCCGGATAACGTCGAATTTCCATCCATCTTTGATCGTTCGACTATTTGTCTAGCTCTATCGACGGAAGCTTTAAAAGCAAATTCGGAAATGTTCCGACATTCTTTCGACCGACATTTAGTAATTCAAGGTTTATCGAGGGACTCGTGCCTAAAGCTCGCAAAGTACATTTTAGAAAAAGATGGGAAACCATTCGATTCCTTTCTAAATTGGATGAACAAAAATCAGCTTTCATTTCTGTTAGACATGTCGCCTTTTACGATCGTGTACGTGTGCTATTCCTACATTAGAAATAAGTCGAAAAACCGTTACGAATTTCTGGATTATTTGATGATGATAAGTGGCGCGGGTTATCTTCGACGTTTGAATAGAAATTTAGCCAAAAGCGAATTGAAAAAATTAACCAAAGGAACGGTACATAGAATTGGACAGACTATTTTTCAAAAGAGAATCAACGTAATGGGAACTTTATCCAACGAGTATTTGGAGAATTCGGACTGGAAAATGGCTAGAGATCTAGGATGGATTTCCAACTATTGCCATGGTTTTTATAAAGTTGCCAACGTGATGTTTCTAAAATATTTCGTTACGAATTATCTAAATACGGAATTGGGTGTGTACGATTTAGAAGCCAGTTTACAATTCTTTCTGAGCGGTAATAGAATAAATTTCACTATTATTACGAGTTACTCTCAAGGAATTAGTACCTTGAAATACATGTTCCTAACATCTCCTGGCGACATTTTTACGCTCGCTCTTTCAAAGGCCAGTGACGAATTTCACGTGTGTTACTTCATTCACGAGGATTTTGTAGATCTCACAAGCGATACTCCACCTTGTTTCGCCGTTAAATTGGAAAAAAGTGGTTCAATGAACCAGCAACTTTTCGAACAGTTGCAAAGACTTTCGCCTTTAGACTTCGTGGGGGAACATTTTTTAATTGCCGCTGCTCAAATTTTGCATAAAACTGATTTCTCGTGTTCAGTTTTATTTCCTTTGGAGGAAAACGGAGTCAGACGGAAAACACCATTTGAATTAGAGCGAGAAAAAATAGTTTTCAATTACGAATTGGACATTGAGGAGAGTAACGTTACTTTAAGTTATTACGTGGTTTTACCAAATGAAGACATTGGTGTAATCGCTAGATTTGTTTCGGGAATGAATCAATTACTTTCCCTGTGGCCTAATATTTCGGATTTTGCTTTAACTAAAGTTTCCCTCAAACTAGATCCAAGTAATCTAAAGTTTGCCAATAAGTGTATCAGTATTGCATTTGGACCGGGTTCTGCCTGCCTTGATTTTACGACGCTGGAAAATTTACAATATTTTATAAATTATTGGATTTTTCAGTTTAAAACTTGTAAAAGACTAGACGAATGGAGTGTTAAAATAGGTGATACCATCCTCGAAAGTTCAACTTATACTTCCGAGAACTTTTCTACTAAAGATTTAAATGAATATATCAGTTCAGGGCCAATACACATTGAATTGTTATTTCAGATTCATGACATTTGCGACGTTCTAATAGAGGACGAAAACGATTAAGTTCAATTATATCGAAATATCATAATGTCTTTTTGTTTAAACCAAATAAAGAAAAATACATAAAAATTAAAAATTGTAATAATATTAATGCGGTTTGTGAAAATAACCTAATTAGACCGATCATTAATTTACAAATTTATTCTTCTATAGTTAGGCTTAGGGGAATTGTTCGCGTGATATAGTTCATTTATTGACGTATGTAAGAGGGCCAATCATAAACGGTAGAGTACAACGAAAGATAAAACCATCTATCAGGTGACTGATAAAGATATTTTTTCTTACGTGTAGCTTCATAAGTCTTGGATTTTGTCTTAAAAGGTCAACTTTAATTAAGCGTTTAATTTAAGCTTCGAAAATGAAATAATTAACTATCATAATATGGATTTTTTAATTCTGGGAATTGGGGAATACATTTTTCAAAGCGTAAAACGAAAAATCGAAAAGAAACGAAACGTAAGCTATTTGTTTATTATAAATACGAATGGCTTTTTATTCATTTTTAATATTAATATTCTTTAATATTCAATATTCGGTATTAAAAATCGCTAATGTAATAACACGTAAAAGCAAGATTAGTAAGAAATTACTATTGATATCTATCGAAAAGGGTAAACTTCCGCGTGAGTCAGACATCTTACTTAATCTCAATAATGTAACTCTTAAAATACACAACTTATTTTACAAACTTTAATTATATTGATGGCGAGGAGTGATATAGAATTCAATCTTACAGTACTATTAGTTTAAAATTCTTAAAGAACGGTTATGTGGAATATATGAATATATTACTCTAATTAAAGAGAGTATTAAGTTTAAATTTCCGTAAAGGCTTAGGTGGAATACAATATATTAGAAATATATTCTTTCACAATTCAATATTTCAGCTTAGCCAAACGTCTGGAATTACGAACAGTGAGGACATTTCTACGAATACAACGACCAGCGACCACTGCGATGAGAAAAGAAGCGAAGAGCTAGTTCAAACTTTGAACTTTTGGCAAGAAAAACCTCAAAAAGAAGTAACGTAGTTGAGCACTTCGCTGGAATATGCTTTGGAATTATACTTATTTAGAGAAGAGTTTCGTGTAAGCATATATGACTAAATGTAAGATCGAAATATTTACAACTTATTTAGGAACAAGGAGATGATCGATCGTCTTCGGGCAAACATATCGAAAATCTGGAAGGAATGCTACTAGATGGAAATACCTTTAACACTTACGCAATTGGAGAGGTAAACAAATAATTTTTTATTTCAGTTTATCAATTATTTGTAAATATAATACGCGAGTGATAATAATATCTGGCGCGTACGTAGTTAGGCAAAAAGAAGAATTTGAAGTCAAACCTCAGCTTTCAAGTTTGCGTATTAAATGAGTCAATAATATTTTTAAATTTTCAGAACGCAAAAGTAACGGGTGTAGAATACATTGAAAAGCAGCTGGTTACGAACATCCATATATACAATTCCGAGTCTAGCCAAGGTACCAATATTTTCCTACGCAGATAATAAAAGATTAAAAAGTTTATTTTATTTTCCCCCCCGAAAATTTAGAGCGAGAAGCGCGGAAGAATTTACTTTCTATTCAGGAATTAAAGGAAAAATGTGATAAGTGTGACGAAAGTAACCATTGTTTAAAATTTTTAAAATACTTAATTTCATATCATAAATTGATTTTAAAAATGTGTTTTAACAGAAATTTTAGATGAGTTAAGTGCCAAATTGAACCTTACGAGAGAAAATCAGATAAAATACATTCGTCCACTTAAATCGAATGAAGATATTCACTATGATTTCGATGAAGTTTACATTAATTTGGAAATAGAAACAAATAGCTCATCTTTGAGTGACGATAGAATTGACGACATTGAGCCTAAACGCGTTTTGATTTATGGAAAATACGCATCTGGAAAGACTACTTTTATTTTTAAATCAATTAGAGATATCGCGAAGGGAAACTGTCCCTACTTTCGGAATTACTCGAGAAAACCAATCATAATATACTGCGATTTAAGTAATTACGATGAGATTTTGAAAGAGAAAAGCGTTCACGACATTTTAATGGACTTCTCTCTTAAATATCACCCTAAAGTTACGGAAGAACTATTGAAAACATATAGCAATCATATTATTTGCTATTTAAATGGGTTTGATTCCTTGGACAAAGGTCCTCAGGAAAAGATTCTGAAGTTTTTCAAGAGAGATTCGATTGAGGACCCGAGTCCCTTTTGTTTTTCTACGTTGTTTCTAGCTTCTTCCTTCCTGAATAGAACAACTCTAAAAACATTTGAATTTTACTTCGATAAAACCATCACCATGGTTGGAATGCCGAAGGATTCCTCTTTCACTTTAGTCACCAAAATATTTGGCCAAAATACGTTAGGAAAAGATATATTTCTACAGCAATTGAAGAATTTAGATTTATTGTTTTTATTGGAAATGTCTCCGTGGATGGTACATTGCGCGTGTCACGCTCACAATCGTATGAAAAGAAACAGCAGAGGGTTTTTCCTCAGAAGACTTCTTCGCCTTCTGGTTGAGGAATACATTCTTAGACAAAAGCCAGAGTTGAAACAATTGAATAGCGAAGTTTCCGATACTATTAGTAGAATCGGCGAAATTGTTTATAACGGATCGAAAAATCTACAACGCTCTTCGATCAAGGAAAATATGAACGAAGACGATTTAAAAATGTTGTTGTCACTGGGATGGCTTAAGCGAAATGACGACGACTCATTCGTTCCTACAAATCAAATTTTCTTGGAAGTTATTATCGTTGAGTACCTTAACTGTAGTATAGCGAAACTGAAACTGGAGGAACAAATTCAGCGCTTTAAAAGCAATTTAGAACGCGAGGTCGACGTTGTAGTAGACCTTTCGAACGAATACTTTTTAAAGCATATGTACATTACGCATAGAGAGAAACTATTCATTTTATCACTGTCAGCTCAAAACCAATACGAATACCGTATGAAATTTTACATTTATCGGGACTTCGAAGAATTACTCGAAAAAAGAACAACGCATTTTTCCATAGACATCACGAAAACGGAAGGCATGGAAATTGAAAATATCCCTCATCTCTTGCCGATTCCTTTTAAGGGAGAGCATTTCTTGATAGATCTAATAGGATTTAATCACGGTGAAATCACTATTTCTCTCAAGTATCTAAACTCTGGCACCGATATTTCTTCGAGTAATAGATCATTAGATAAAACCTTAACTTTATACAGCTACCGCATTCGCGTCATGGACATTGGATTTCATTACCAACTGACAACTAATAGCAGCGACGTCTTTCCTATCGCGAATTTCGTGATAGGCATTAACGGCATACTCCTAGCCTGGAACGTTCACGATTTGCTTTTTTCCGTCACCGATCTTTCAATCGTTTCCGATTTCAAAAATTTAAATTTTTCATCCAGAGTTTTAAAAATTGGCTTCGGCTTTAAAGCGTCCGGCGAAGATGTAGCTGAAAATAATACTCAATCTTGTTTTAGGAATTTCGAAGAGTACATGAGCTCCCATTACGATCCTGGATGTTACATTTTACGAACTGAAAATGACAATCTCTTAACCGCGATTTTAGACTACACCAGACTAAACTACTGAAAAATGAAAGAATTGAATACTCTCGGAAAAAGTTGAATTAAAGAAATACTCAACTGGATTAAAAGCCAGATTACTACTTCACTATAAACCTTAATATTGCTCGGACCTGATTGTGATATCGAACTCGAACTTGGTGATCAACTTTCATATTTAGCGAATGCAATAAATACGTTTCTTACTCATGTATATTTAACTTTAACTGTCTTAACTTTCGTATTTAGCTATAACAAGCATTTAAAGACGTAATAACTGTATTCATTTGATATATAATATCGATTTCGGCAAACCGTACGACGAACGGAGCTTTATCATTTATATCGTGCCTTCAGAACTGTTTTAGTCTGTAATTGTTCATAGCATTGGATTAAAAATTATTTATGTATATTCAAATAAGTGTGTTTTTAAATTTCGTAGAATATAAATATAAATTTAGCATAGACAGATAATTTTTATAATTGGGCCAAGCTGGGCTAAAATAAAGTTCAATTCTAGACTCAGACGAGAAAAATAGAACACGAGATGGAATTAGTAGAAATAAGATTAGCGAACATTAGACGAAGTGCAAAAACAGAAGCCATCCACTCTTACTTTAGCTCTCAAAATATAAGAAAAAAGGGAAGATTTCATTTTCTTTATCAGGGAACTCGGGTCGTTCTAATTTAATCTATTTGTCTGACTTCCCTTTCCGAAACTCTCTTTATACCTACGAAACATACAGGCATAAGATCGACTTAGCGGCGCGTGGCCCATGGTTCCTGAAATCCGCCAGAGTGACAGTGTTTGCCAAAAATTGCAGCTAGGGGTCTGTTTTCTCTCTAGATATAGAGATTGCCCAAATTTTTGCGAGTGCCTTCTTTAGGATTTAAAAATAGAACAACTTTAAAGATGCGGTTATAGAGAGAGAAGCAGGCTTTGAACTTGCGTCTGAAATGATGCTACTGAATGCTGACGAGTCACGTACTCGCCGACTTTGGATAAATCAACAACGAGTTATAGTTATTCCGCGAAATATTTTACCATCTGTTTATTTACGGTGATGCAGTTGAATATAGTAAACACGCAAAGACTGTACGTTTCATTCGTTATTGTACTATTAGGTAAGACACTCTTCATTTAATCCCTTTATAGTCGGCCTCAAACATTCCAAAATGTTTTGTTCTTTATCTCGCGTAAGGTATCGTAGTTCTGAATTTCCAATTTTCCTTATCTCTCAATAATATCGTGTATTTTCATTGACGCGAACATTTTCTGGCAATAAACGAAAGTCGTTTTTTCAAGAATGAAATCGTTGCTATCACTGATAGTTTGTCTATATGAAATTTAATGTTATTAATTATTATTAGCTTATTAGATTAGTAATTTACATTTGACCAACGACGCGTGTGTGCTTTTAAAAATACCAAACCAAAGAGAAAGCTAAATCAATATTGTATTATTTGAATGAAAACCAACTACCTCAACTAAAACACTTAAACGTAGCCTATTGCTAGCAGTTTTACGAGTGTTGCTTTTGCATCATGCTGTTTGGTGGACGCTTAATATCGTGTTGCGATAAATTAAACCGCCTATTTCCTTTACAAAACGATGAGGTTAACTTCAGTTTGAAGAAAACAAACTAAGGTATATTTAGCAAGAGCTAACTAAATGTCGCCTTATGACGATTAGAGTTGGGCCAAGGTAAAGGGTTATTGATCCGCATACGGAGACTGTCGGCCGGCGCCCCTAAAAGTTCCCCTCGATATTTCATCCGCATACACCTAGAGTTCGCGTGTACACCAACGAACACTAGCGTATTCGCTCGCGTCCGAGTGATGCTATAGGCCGTAGCGCGATTACACTCTTAATAGTTGAACATTTCGCAATGCGCTTTAAAAGTATCATTACCATTTCCGTGAACTTAAAGTTTTATGTACTAGCCAGGTTGACGTCCTCAACGCAACTCTGCAACACCACTCATTTAATACTGGACAAGGAATGCCACTACAACTGTTTGGAAGAACAAGAATCAACGACAAAACTCGTATGCGAAGATGGTAAAAAGTTGCTCTATTTTTCTTACGTTCCTTAAATGTTTCTTAAATGATGGAAATCTTTTGGAAACTTTTCATTTTAGACGGAGCCCGTGTTGTAAAATGTCACGAAGTGAGCTGTACGGTTGGAACGTGCGAATCCTTCTCGTGTCTACCAGCGGAACGGCAACTTCGTGGAAAATGCCAAGAAAAAACTCCCCCCGAAATTGCGAGACTATGCGCAGGTACATTGAAATCATTCATCAATTTTGAAAGTCGGTAGGGGTTAATATTAAAATTAAATATTTTGGTTAACGTTAACTTGCAATATTGTTTGTTTCCGAGTCTGTGCGAGTTAAGTTCTTGAATAGTACTGCTTTATGGTTATACAAAAAAAGCTAAAATAGAAAATTATATTTTTCGTCGACAAAAGGTCGGCAAACAGTATCGGTGCCTGGTCCGAATAATACCTCTTGGACCCACGTCGGCTAGCCCGTCCAAAGATATATTTAACGTACAGAAGCCTTTCGT